>NW_010368059.1:242587-295971 GCF_000414095.1 Morus notabilis | reverse complement strand
GTCCTTAATTACCTTAATATACCTCACATGCACTCCTCTCTTTTCTAGCACCCACCATAAAACTTCCCTCGGCACCCTATCATATACCTTTTCTAAATCTATAAAAACCATATGTAGGTCTATTTTGGCTTCTCTATACCTTTCCATCAGCATCCTAAGAAGAAAAATGGCTTTCGTGGTTGATCTGCCTGGCATGAAGCCAAATTGATTACCTGAGATGGTAGTTGTGGCCCTTAATTTCCTTTCGATAACTCTCTCCAAAAGTTTCTTAGTGTGGCTTATTAACTTTATGCCCCTATAATTATTACAATTCAGCACATCTCATTTATTCTTGAAGATGGGGACAAGAATACTTTTCCTCCATGCATCAGGCATATGCTTCTTCTTTAGTATCTCATTAAAAAGCTTAGTGAGCCACACAATTCCACCATCTCCTAACGCCATCCAAATCTCTATTGGAATATTATCTGGCCCACATGCCTTCCCCTTTTTCATCTTCCGTAGTGCAGTTTTAACTTTCGAGACTCTGATTCCTCTTGTGTACATCACATTAGGTTCCCCTTGTGACCTAAGATTGTCAAACTCTATAGCATGATCATCATTATAAAGCTTCTCAAAGTAACTCCTCTACCTTTCCCTAATGTCTTTATCTCTTGTCAGAACCTGATCCGTATCATCCTTAACACACCTTACTTGATTTAGCTCCTAACACTTCCTTTCTCTTATCTTAGCTAGTTTATATATATCATTCTCTCCTCCTCTAGTCTCAAGTTTTCTATATACATCATCTAAGTAAGTAGAACGAGCCTTACTAACTGCTCGTTTAGCTTTTTCATGAAGAGGATACACAAAAGTAAAAAAAAAAAAAAAAAAAAAATGAAATGGGGAGGTAGAAATCGACGTGTCTTTATTTTTAGTTGCATATATGCATAAAAAACTCTCTTGTTATATATATATTTTTTCATATTTATGTTAGAAATGTATAATACTGATTGAAGATTCTGCTACTTTAATTTGATCAATTAGTATCAACCTGAAGCTTATTTAGAAATAAATGTTTTTAAGTTCTTCATGCTAGTAGTTTTATGTTGTTTTAAAACTAGTTAGCAAGAGTGTGAAACTATCTGTTAGAATACTTTATGACTTTCTTTATTGGATTAATTTGATTGGACATATAATGCCCCTTGTTATGTACAAACCTAGTTAGTACTCTTGTAGAACTATAGTTTCTTGTTGGTAACATCTTTCCTTTTAAATAGGGACAAATAAATTATTGTTATAAATGTAACTCTAATGGGGATGCAATGCTATAACTTGTTTATCGAAGAAGTTTCTACAACTAACGAGCAACTGGTATATAAGTAATTTAGTCAATTATTGTACCACTAAATATCTTCATCTTGATACTTGTTGCATTATTCTTATATAATTAACTTCATTTCTACATCTTCTCTCAATTATTCTATTATCCCATGTTTCAATATTTTTAGGAAAAAAAAAACAGTTATTGCGTAGACGGCATGCTTCAAAATGTGTGGACACGTCGCTCATTTTATTTTTACTTATAAGAAAAAAATACTAAGACACCGTTTATTTTATTAATTCGAGTTTTTAATTTTAATTTTGTTACAGTTAAAAGCTCTCACAAAAAATTACATTTAACTTTTTTTACCACAGTGAAAAACTCTCATATAAAAACACATTTAAATTCAAATTAAAAATTTGAATATACAAATTGAACTAGACCTAAAATGTTTTTTCCTTTTTCTCTCACTAGCATATTGCACTTTTTTTCCTCCATGTAATTTAGGGCCACAAAATTGAAAACGTTATAAAAAAAATAAAAATATGAGGACGATGGTTACAGAAGCACCACAGGTCCACAAGTTAGTATTAGTGGGTTGCAGCTGCAGGTAAATTAAAAATTGCTGTTATTATTTATGAAGAAAATACCCATTATCAATTATCAATTATTTGTCACACAAAAAACAAAAAAATATATAATCAACTAACTGTAGGCCATCTGTAGGCCATTTCGATTGCCCTTAATTACGCGTCAAACTCAATTTCAACATTCAATACCATAAATTGACTATGGCCCACTTGAACTTCGATTCTTAACCGTCCAATATGTGATCCTAAAACCGATTGCTGTGGGGTCATGTTTGATTTCATGTTTAGTAGGGGCCACATGCGGGTACTATTGACCCCACCAAATGTATATTTTAAAATTAGAGGACTCTCCAATTCTTCAATTTTCAACTAGAAATGCATAGTGGGACGGCACATGGTTCTCATGGAGGGCATTTTTTTCCCTGTTGCTATTTCTTAATTTTTAGAGGAGATAATACTTGGTTTTTGTTTGCATCTATAGAAATATACAATAATACAAAGACTTAAGCAAAGAAATAAAGATATAAACTTAAAATATTCACACCAATAAAGATAACATTAATATTTTGAAATGGACAAAAAGAATCAAAATTTCTTTTAACAGCTCCAAAAGGAGTAATTTCCATGTTTTCTTTTTCCTATTTGGCCAAATTAATATTAGAAAACCAGAGGGTTGCATTTTTTTTTTTTTTTGGCTCAAGGACTAGAGAGTTGCATAATATTTAACACACACATGTTTTTAAAGATTTCAATAAAAAAATGTTCACAATTTCAACAGAAAGTGAAAATTGTACAAAGTCGGCATTTGAAAACTCAACAAACAAATACTTTTTTTTTCTCCTTTGAGGTCCCTTGTTATAAAGAAAGAGAAGATAATTACATAAACTTATCTCTTAATTTCAATTTTTTCTTAATTTATTACTGCATTTTAAAACTATAAAGTTTTTTTTTTTAATTTCATCTCTTACTTTTTGACCAAAAAAAGGTAAAAATACGATTTATCCTTAAATAATTTATGTATTTAATAAAAAAAGGTAAAAATACGAAATATCCTTAAATAATTTATGTATTTAAATAAATTTGTATTTTTATTTTAAAAAACTTTTATGATCAGAAAAACTCCTTTTATTCGAAAAAAAACATTATGTGTTGTTTTGATGTGTTTTCGAATATTTAATATACTTTCAGAAAATAGTTAAGTGTATTTTGTCTTTTAATTATATTTTTTGTCTAAAAAATACATGTGGGAAGAAATTGAAATATTTCTCAAATTTAAAATATATCTTTGTAGTTCTAAAAAACAGAAAAATAAATTGAGAAAAATTAACAAAAAATATTTTTTTGTAGTTATCCTTTTATAAAATATTCACACAAAAGGGGGAAAAAAAAGTGTAATTTCAATAATGGTTATGATGGCAACGCATGAAGCAATAAAAAAAAGTAAAAACAAAAATAAAAAGCAACAGCAGCAGAGGGGGCGGCTCTCACTGTGCGAAAGAGATGGGGCCCACGCGCGGAGACCGAGAGTGTTTCTTTGGATGGACACGAAGAACGTCCAAGTTGTTGAGCCACTCCCAGACAAAATCTAGTTTGTTTCGTTTTAGTTTTCGCGGAATAACGCGGTGGACCCCACGCGCATTGTCTATTCATTTTGAAAAAGGCATGCCACTTAGGAGAGTGGGAAAAAACGCGCACAAAATATGCGTTAGCCCAACAATTAATGATAAACGCAATGATTTATCCAAATTCAACAAATAACGAGAGAGAGAGAGAGAGATCCATAATTAATAGTACACAAAAACGAACGACCATTACCCAACAGGATCGCCTTGATTTTAGCTCAGAGAATATTTACATAATTATTGTGTTATTTTTTTTTTTAAATCCAATGAGATTAAAAATGTCTTTGATTAGTAATTATACAAGAGAAATGGATCTGTTTTATTTATAATTACAAACTGTCAGATATGGAATTTAATTACTAATCAAGAGAAATGGATCTGTTTTATTTATAATTACAAACTGTCAGATATGGAATTTAATCCGGTGGTCTTTAGTTAGCAATAATCACGAGCTTTATTGCCTGTTCATAATTGCGGATATATCTTTTTTTTTGTTTTTTTTTTTCTTAATTTCAGTGGAAAAATAATGACTGGGTAATTTTTAAAAATACCTTTTAAAATGTGACCTATTTTTATTTAAACTTTTAAAATTAGTCTATATATTTTTATTTTTTAGACTAAAACTAATTAAGAGAGAATTTTTTAAAATTAAGTGTATTTTTATTAAGTCACTTAATCTGTTTGGTTGGAGGATTCGTTCTCTGATTTGAATAATGATTCATGGTTCGTTACAGTATTTTCTCTCATAAAAAATACACGTAAATAAAAAATGATTCTAATCTCATGGTTTTAATCCATGAACCAAACAGACTTAGTTAGTAAAATCTTTAATTTTCTACCAAGTGTTATCACGTCGACTTCAGTTGTGGGACGCAATTTCATTGACTTTTTGATGGTGATATAAGGATGGTAAGTATTACCTAGAAAATGGATATGAAAAAGAAAATTTAATAACACAGCTTTTAATTGTGAGATTATCCTAAAAATATACCTAGCAAAGTTTTCTCCTTCTTGCTTTTAAAACATTTTCATGACGTTGACAATAAAACTAATATCAATAGAAAATTATAGAATTTACTTTTAAGAGTGTATGAGTCTGGACTTTTATTCTTTATTTTTGATAAATACCCTTTTATTAATATAATTATTTAACTAAAAAGATTATGAATCAAGAGTAAAAGATAAAAATCCTTATCTATACACTTTTAAAGGGTATTTGTCAATATTACTCAAAAATCAATTGGTCACAATAAGAGAAGGGCTGATCCAACTAACGTACTGGATAATTGGTGAGGCCCTCATTGAACTATATATATACACGCATGGCTCCAAAAAACCTAAAGATCTCTACTGGCAATTTGAACTTGTTTTGAGTTCATTTATTAATTGATTAACTAAAAATAACAAAAGTTTATATTTTTTTGCTAAACAACAAAAGTTTATATTAACAAAATATTGATGATCTATATTTGATATATCCATCACTCATAATACTCTATAATAGCTACAAAACTGCAAATGCACATACAATTATTCTAAACAATCTCATATTGCTCAGAAGAACGAATACATTGTAAACAACCCCACATTAGATATCAATATATATTTTATTATTTATTCAATAAAGTAACAAATTTCGCTCCATATTTTACTACACATGATGTACAGATGTAGCTATATATATATATATATATATATGTGAAAACATATTTTAACCCGCATGATTCAATATCCTAAAAAAGAAAAAAAAAAAAAAACATGACTCAAACCCAAAGCTAGCAGATATCTCTTTTTGCAAACCAGCCAATTGTAGTTGCATGAACATCTGTTCCAGAAATACTCTAATAATCCCAAGTACTTCATGTCGAAGGAACCAATAAAGCTGCAATAATTGCTGGTAAATCAAAGCATATTCTACACAATTGTTTAAGCTTAGATTATGTTGGTATGCCTTTTCAGAAGAAAAAAGGCATTATTTTCCTGGCCCAGATTTCAATCCTGCACCACCTACAGGCTACAATTGTATTATATACTTTCTAGCCCACGTGCCGCTTTTTCACATGGTGAAAATAATTGGCTTTATAATTATAAGGCGGTAAAAAATTTAAATGTATAGAATGTCGTCTTATCTTCTAATTATCTTATATTCTTATGGCTGCAACAAGAATGAAATTATTCACCGCACGTGGGGGCTGCACGTGATGCTTCAGACAGACTAGGCAATAGCATTGTTGTCATTCTAGAATAAATTACTGAGAGATATTCGTATTCAGCAAAAAAATAATATTTGTATTACTAGAGTAGGGTTTATATATGCAAGTAGCATTAACCCATCGTTATGTTGTGTCGGTTAACACTTTTTTTTTTATTTTTTATTTTTTTCACATGTTATTGGCGGTGTAAGATATATAAGGCCTGTTTAGTTTGCTGATTTAAGTTGAGATGTGACATTATATGATAATTTTTTATTGTAGCAAAAAAAAATTAAATATGACTGTTTTTTAGAACTTTTTACTGTAACAAAACTTGAATCGGAGAAATAATCATGACCATAATAATTACTCGAAGTAATGTTATTTTTAATGGTACTCTTCAATATATATAATTTTTTTTTTTCGTTTAAGCCAAATTTAATTTGTGTCCACTGAGTAAATTTATAGTATCGACAATTTGAAATGATACAATAGCTGCAAATATTTGATGCTGCTATATATAAAAAATGATGAGTTTTATATTGTTGCATGCTTGCATATGGTACAAAATACATTCAATTCAAGGTTTGCTATTGATAATTAATCGGAATTATGGTGGCCTTGCGTTGACTGTTGACTGAGCCAATGAAAATAAATAAATATAAAAAAATTTGTCTTTACTCTAATGTGATTCATGCTTCATGAGAGTTCATGGTGACAATTGGTGTTAGTATGTCATGTTTATGTTAATTCATTTATTAATCACGTCAGAAAATATCGACTCAAACACGATATATTTATTAAACGTATCAAAAATGTCAACTCAAACACGACTTATTTATTAATCGTATTAATTGTGTCAATCCGTATAACCCGTTTAAATTAATATATTGAATAAATAACTAATATAATAATGACTTATTTAACACGGTCATGACAAGTTTAACGTGTTTATTAATTAATTTATCTTTTCTTTTTAAGAAAAATAAATGAATTTTACCTACAAATATTAAAATTCACATTATTTGTATTTAATATGACATATAAACTTTCATATTATATCATATATCATTAAATTGTAGATGACACATATAGTTAATCGTGTCAATTCGTGTTAGGAGGTCAATCCTAACACAACGTATTTATTAATCGCATTAATCGTGTCAACCCGATTATGACCTAAACTCATTTATAGTAAATCCAAACCCGCTAACTTCGTGCAGGTTTCGAGTCGTGTCATCGTGTCGCTGTTCGGATTGCCAGCTGTAATGAGAGTACGTCTGAGACTGGCTCCTGAGAGGATATATATAACATATTGAAGAAATTAACCTTTAACCATATCTTGGTGGAATAAAAACACACACAGAACAATAATATTAAGAACAGAACATAAGCATGTTATATATCCTTTAATATTACACACACACAGAGACACGCAGTTACGTGCTGTACTGCTGTCCACAGTGAGAATAAAAAATCTCTTTAAAAATAAAAAAATTATATTTTGATACTATTGAAACTTTTATATTTAGATAATTAATATGTATTGGTTTAACTCAATTCATGATTTATGATTTAAATGATTATAATTCGAGTTGCGATGTGATAAAAAAAATAGTGAAAAGTCAAATTCAAATCAATTTTAAATATGGTCTCTTACCGTAATAAGGAAAGTAGTGAAAAGTCAAATTCATGATTTAAAGGATTATAGGGCCCGTTCACTTCGCTGATTCGAGTTTGTAATTCGAGTTGAGATGTGATTTTGTGTGAGAGCTTTTTACTGTAGCAAAAAAGTTAGATGTGACTGTTTCTGAGAGCTTTTTACTGTAGCAAAACTTAAATTCTAAACTCGAATCGGCGAAATGAACGAGGCCTATGGCCAATTTTAAATATGACCTGTTTCTGTAGGTACTCTTTTTGCTGTTTCTTGATTCCGTAATTACTCTTTTTATAGAGTCTACACTTGTATATCAAGATTATTCATATCAATGAAATTGGCTAAGTCATTCTTGAACTTTATGTTTCTTTCAATCTCATTTGTGGTATCAAAGCTACAAACTCCCATCCGAGTACCCTTTGTCTGTTTTTGGAACTTTTGAAAATTTTTTATGCCCTTTTATCATTTTTATTTATTACTCACAAACTACTTCAAAATTGAAAAATATTAGTTATTCATGCACCAAATGGGAGACAAATTATTAATAACTAATATTTTTATTTATTTTATAAGTAATTTTTTTTAATAAAAACCGATATCTCAAGGAATAAGAAATTTTGGAATAATGAGAAAAAATGGTAAAGAGGGTATATATATATATATATATATAGGACGTTGACATTCCAAGTCCAAATAGAAGACGTGGTAACAATGAAGTGCTTACTAAGTGATATTCAAACACAAAACTAACACTCCTGTTTTGATGAAACACGTGATCTAGTGATATAGATGTCCAAAATAAAATAAAATGCTTTTTCACTATGCTTATTGCCCTGGAGAAGGGTATAAAATTTCCGAAAGAAAGAAAAAAAAAATCGTGTAAGATTTGATTTGTCTTATAAATATATTAAAAAAATCAATTTTATAAGGCAACGATCTAGAATGTTAATGCATCGTCTGGAAATCTATTGTCATGGCTAATGAATAAATTGACTGGACTTGCTTGTCATTTATGATCTCAGCAATGAAATGTCACTCTACTACAAAATTTCAAGCATATGGAGACAAACGAGAGCTAGGCAGAAGACATGAAAATCATGTCATTGGATTAGCATTGCAAATATAGTAGCTTTTTTTTTCTCTCCCTCTATAACGGACAATTAATAATAAATGCCCAATAAAGTCAATATATAGAACGCGGTCCCATGAAAATACATCACGCAAAATGGATGAGAAACTACATGAATAAATATTAGTGATGGGATATATAATCATGTCATTGGATTAGCATATGATAATAATCATGACATATGTATAATTCAAGGTATCATCACTATTATGCCTCTTTTCAATAGTTTTGCTTTCATTGACTCCACCAATTCTTATCTTGAATTGGGTGCTTTTCACTTGGATTGCCAATATTGCTCCATGGGAAACTTTGCAGAAATATTTCTTTTTCTACCACACATTATATTACGACTAATTAATGACAAGGAATATGGTCACCAATAAAATTAAGTACAATATGATTAAGAAAGCTCAAATCAACTGTTATATCTCCCCTTACCAGATTTTATTTGTCAATCACTATATTTGGTCAAATTAAACTTTTTACGATTGCTCCTTTCACATTGATGATTAAACATAGAGAAGGCCTATAAAAAAAAAAAACATTGAAAAAACATTCTATTGAGATATTTTTTCAACTTAAACTATAGTAATGGCCATAAAAACGTGTATCCTATGATTGCCAACAGTCTACTCCCCAATGAGAAAGGCAGTTGCTATAAAAAAAAAAAACTCGAAATACCTCCAAATCAATTGTTTGTCAAAATTAGATTAGATATTGCAACGTCAATCCTTATCTAAACTAGGAACAATAATATCTTCTTTGATTTTCTCTTGCTGTGATTTGGGTATAATGAACAAGACCTTGAGGCAGATCAATCAAGCTTACAAAGGCTCATGTGTGTGTGTGTGTGTGTGTGTGTGTGTGTGTGTGTGTGTATATATATATATATATATATATATATATATATTTCCATTCAAAGGGAAGAGAGAAAAAAAAAGAGAACCAACCAAATTCGAGGAACAAAAGAGGCTGTCCAAGTGATTGAATCAAGATTTTGCAAAACTTTACACTACCTAATATGAGTCAATTTTCTTCATCGTTCTTGTTGGTGAAAAGAAAGGATAATGTTAATTGAAGAATGTGTTTGGATTATTGAACTTTAAATAGTGTCACAAGTAAAGGCAAGTTTCCTATTGTTGTTATTAGTGAGTTGTACTAGATGAGCTACATATAAGAGCAAATTTATTTTCTAAGTTGGATTTGAGATCAGACTACCATCAAATACGTGTTCATTCACATGATGCTTTTAAGACAACATTTCGAACACATGAAGAACATTACAAGGCTTTTCTCCGGACTGTTTCTGAGAGCTTTTTACTTGGTTTTTTTTTTTTTTTTTTTTTTTTTGTTTTTTTTTTTTTTTTTTTTTTTTTTTTTTTATATGATATTCTTGTTCTTAGCAGGAAGAGCACCTGAAGCAACTACAGTTGACACTAGATGTGCTACCAAAAAAAAAAAAAGAAAAAAAAAGGGGTTGTTTGTTAAAAGCTCTAACTGCTTGTTTAGGCAGCAGCAATTTGAATATTTGAATTATAAGGTAGAAAGCATGAAATAAAGCCACCGTTCTACGCCAAATTCAATCAAATCCTTGAGTGGATTTTATTTTTTTTGGTACCTCACCGATTATTTTTATCAAAGTTTTAGATTATGCCTAGATAAGTTTACCACTCACCAAAGCTCACTCAAAAAAAGAGACTTAACCCTAACCCTAACCCTAACCCTAACCCTAATAGTACTAAATTTCCTAAGAGAAGCATACGTAAACCCTTGATTAATAAAACTAAGGCCTCATTCACTTCGCGGATTCGAGTTTTCAATTCGAGCTGAGATGTGACATTTTTTGAAAGCTTTTCACTGTAGTAGAAAAAGTTAGATGTGACATTTTCTGAGAGCTTTTTACTGTAGAAACCTAAAATTAAAAACTCGAATCGGTGAAATGAACGAGACCTAAATAAAATACTAAATCCGTAACCAGCTTCCATCCGACGTGTTTTTTACACTGTTTTGCAGTGGAGGTCGCCACTGTACACAGTGTTTTTTTTTTTTTTTTTTGGCACTAGCCACTGTACACAGATTGATAGTCTTATGATACTCTTTTCCGACATTATCCGCGAGTACATTAGTGCTGAAAAATTAAATGAATGAATGCATTATAAAAATAACAACAATAAAACTGGGTAACATAGTTTTTGGATTAAAGTTAATAACCTTACGCCTTAGAGAAACAATGCCAGCCGTTCTGGAAGAAGAAAAAAGATAATAATCAGAACATCAAATACTTAAAAATCACATCGAAAAAAAAAAAAAAAAGATTGGAAGCTTACCCCACCGCTCTTAAAATGGGTTTTCAACACGAAATCCACTCCGCAATCAACACATACCCGTCGAAAAACGTGTGGAAGAGTGGGCAGAGATTAATATCAGTATAAAGTGCCGTGAGATTTAAGGCGAGAGTGAAAGAATTGGAAAAGGAATCTGTGTGAGAGAAAGTAATTTGCCCGAATTTGATAATGTGTTCATTATATACACACACACACACACACACACACACACAGATGGCCTAATAGGGGAAAAAAAGTCACGGTTGTGATCTCTTTTTGAAACCAATATTTGACAGCTAAATAAAAAAATCTTCGGCAAATCAATTCTCTCAAAACTGACCGGAGAAAAAGGGAAACCATCTCTCGCCACGCTGTTGGTGTCTAGTTGCCTGTTGTGTTTTTCTTTTGTTGTTGATTTGTTTGCACACGCATTTGCCTTTGGAAACATGCTAAATGATTTTTTTTTCCTTTTGTGCTCAAGATTATTATTGCCTCATTGCTCAAGATTTTTTTTTTTCCTAATTGATCCACCTTTTTTTGGAGCTCACGAGTTTTTAACTAATTAGATTTTTTTTTTTTTTTGTTTGAGATGAGATTGTATTCAACTAAATAAAGATATAAACACCAATGCGAATGACTATGTTGTACACGAGACAAAACTCTCAACTGAGACTGGATTTATTAGTAAAATTTGACGAATCGAGGAAGTATTAGAGAAATTAATATTTTATACATTGTTACCTTTATTAGTATTTTGACTTTGTTAGTATTTATATTCATATTAGGAATTCTTTGCCTTTAGTTTTGGATAACTTACCAGATTATGTGTTTTGTAATGTGTATTTTATGGAGCCCATTTCTTAGTGCTTCTTACTTGTGAATTCATTCTCTATTTTCCTAGTCCATGAATGTAGGCAACTTATCGAACCACATATAATGACAAAAAACCACCCAAAAAAAAAAAAAAAAAAAAAAAAAAAAAAAAAAAAAAAAGAGAAGAAGAAGAAGAAGAAAGTGGGGAAGATCTGAGAAGAAAAAACAAATATACGACCAAAAGCAAAAACTAATATATAAAAAACAAATATACGACCAAAAGCAAAACTAATATATAAAAAACAAATATACGACCAAAAGCAAAACTAATATATAGCCATGTCTTCGTTTAACTGAGAGAATATAAGTTATAAGGGATCGATGTTGCAGCTGGCACATCAATTTCTTCAACAACTTCATGATAATGCTGTCAAACACGAATCTCTTCACTAACCTTCTTGTTGATCAGAAACTATAAAGTTCTTTCCATCCTTATGCCATGCTTTAACAACTTCTTCGGGTTGTCAATCACAAAAGCTTGCAATTATTACATAACAGAAAATTAATAACCCAGGAAATATACTAGTCCCGAAAAAAAAAAAAAAAAAAAGCATGTTGCTGCTTATCATAGAAGTTCTTCTAACAGGAATTATCAGTCATTTCTGTGAAATTAAACTTTATTATTTATTGTAAAGACCAAAAACCGTGTTCCCATGATTGCCAAGAGAGCAACGATCCATTTGTTCCTCTCCTTTTGGAATTAATGTGAAATTCAATTTTGACTTCTAATTACTCACTCCCAATCCCAAACCCAAACTATGACTCTCTCTGTGTGGCATTTCCCTGTATCCCTGTCACACCAATTTCATGCAATGGCTTTCTATTATTAATTGCATAGTCATTTACTTTCACTTGTTTGGCTGAGATGATAAAACTATGCTTTGTTTCCTTGGTAGTCTCTTTATAATAAGAGGTTCAAAAGTTTACAAGGTTTTTTTTTTTTTTTTTTCCTTCCAACCATTGATAACATTCCTGAATGTGCTAGCATCATGAATCTCACGGATGATGAAAAAGTTGTTCATAACTTTCCGGACTCTTTCCCACAAATTGGGAAAGTCCTCACCACTAAAACCTTACAGGTTTAGAATTGATAATACTCTCCACCGTCTCTGGTCTACCAGATTTGAGTTTACTAATAGTGATCTTGATGATGATTTTTTCTTTATCCGATTTGGCAGTGAAGGAGACAGAAAGAGGGTGTTTTTGTTTTGCTGTGATTTGTATAGTACATGTTTGCATTTGCCTTTGAAGACATGGTTTTGAAGGGACATTTTAACTTAAAAGAGCTTTTTCTAAAAGAGGTTTTCAACTTAAAAAAAAAAAAAGAACAGTTTTTAAATCAGGTTACAATATGAAGAATAATTTGAAAAGGAATTATAAAACAGCCCACATTGTGTATGTAAATTTGTTGTCGAAACACAGATATCTCAGTCATTATGTTAATTACTATGGCTATGCAATCATTATATTAATTACAATATGTCTGTATCTGGATTCGGAACTTTTAAACGTCTATGTCTGTATACAGAAAATGGTCAATCAAGTATTGACCGAGTCTATAATTTATTCGCATTTTGAAATTGAGCACACTAACCTAGCACCACACTGAGTGACATGGTCTTTTTCCCTTTTTTTAATTTGTGGTTTGGTTTAAGATCTAATTAGTACTTTAACCACGCGGTGCAGCTTGGTTCACGGTTTGGAATTTTCAAAACCGCAATTAAGATGAAACGAGAATTTAAGATCGTTCTTAGCAAGAAAGATAAGTTGTATCTGTCTACAGATGAGAATTCTGACATTTTGTCAAGAGAAAGTGTTTGCTAGAAAACTAAAGACCAGTTTATAATTCTATTAAAAACATAGCAATTCAGCCCAAAAGCCTAACCAGCAGAGCTAGACAGACAGGCAATACAGACGGTTTCTTCGTAGTTTAACTGAAATGGGTACACTGGGTATTTCTATTGTATTAAACGGCAAAAGAAGATCTAATGGCATAGGGAGGGTTTCGGGTGGGGGTTGTGGGTTCGATCCCACTTGTAATGACAGGTAACAAATAAGTGAATATTAATAAGAAACCAAGAATCTTCTGATGCCATCATGTACCAAATGTTAATGCAGTACAAAGTAGAGAGATTCAAAACCTCAGAAATGTTGCTTAAAGCTCTTCAGGCCCTAGTAGTAATGACCTTTCATTAGATATCCTCTTGAGCTTCTACCATCAATTTGTAGAGAGCAAATCCACCGTGATGGCAGCCAGGCATTTTTGATGTCATGTTCTCCAATTCTGTCTGAGGTATATACATGGAAGAAACTCATGAATGCATATTCTAAACATAGACAAATTTTGCAAATTGTGAAGTATGTGTGAAAATTTTCAAACAAACCATTGAAACTGCATAAAGATGGGTGGACTCGAAGCCATCTTGAGCATTAGAATATAATTTTTGAATCTCCTCTGACTCAAGAGTGCATTTGATGAAGAAAAATGCTGTTGGTCGAACGTTCAACTCCCTGCGTGATACGCCGATGAAAACCGGCTCGCACTGCATGAGGAGGCAAAGGTCAAACCAAGGAGAAGTGTTGCTTTCAGGAATATAACTTCAAGATGGAGGGAACACATGTTGATGATCCAAATTATCCAAAAAGAACAAGAAAGACGATCAAAACTAAAGGCTGACATAGCCATGTCTTTGCAGCAAGATAAAGTAATGTAGATAGTACAAAGAAAACTAAGGAGGACGCGAAGAAAAGAAAAGGAATTTTTACCCGAGAAGCTAAACGTGCCCTATATAACTTACAAGGAATCTAGCAGGCACTCCAGTTTCTTCGACAACTTCACGAAGAATGCTGTCAAACATCTCTTGAGAAACCTTCCTGTTATTAACGTCAGAATCTATCAAGTTCTTTGCATCTTGATGGGATGCTAAACCCACTTCTTCCGGCTGTCGATCACCAAAGAATGAGATATTATTAATCAAAAGTAAGCCAGGAATTATCGCTCTGCAAATGAATGAAAGAAGACCAGAAAAAAGCATGTGGCTGCTAATCATAGAGTTCAAATAAATAATATGTGCTGGGCCTGCCTCGACATGTTTCTAGGCATAGAAATGCACCTAAAAGAAAATGACCAAACGGAATCTTGCATAGCAAAACTAACTGCCTCAACCCAACAGGACATCAAAGATAAAAACTTAATAGATAAAACTTCAGAGGTATTAAGCATAGCAAAACTAACTGCCTCAACCCAACAGGACATCAAAGATAAAGACTTAATAGATAAAACTTCAGAGGTATTAAAAACGGAGAAAATACATAATCTTGAATTTTCAAATTTTATACCTCCGGATGGCCCCCGGGAAAAACAAAGTGTCCTGGAAATTCCCCGACATTATTGCTTCTTTTCAAGACAAGTATCTTCCTATCAGATGTCTCAATGATAGCACCATTACCTAACGGACTTGAAGTGTGTTGACAACGTACAGGGTTGTCTGAAAAGAAAATGTGTAGATAATTAGAATACATTTTTCCCATCAAAGTCAAATAAGCAAATTAGTTTCAGTAGGTCATCCAAGTTACTTTAGCTTTCACAATGTACGTCCAAAACATATATTACCTAGAGCTAGAGGTGTGATCCATTTCATCTTCATTTTTTATTTTTTGGCTAAAGGATTAGTAATTCCAGCAAATGACTTCAGACTTCATATTTTGGAGTTGGACTTGTAATATGCAGCTATGTCATGAATCCCTTAGAAATGGCTTAAGATTCTAAAAAAAAAAAAAAAAAAAAAAGAATCCAAGATTGATAGGCATGGAAAATTTATCACTTTTCGGTATATTAGTAAGAAAACTACAAAGAATCAGAGAAGCTACTGACAATGCATATTTTGATTCGTATTGCATACAGGTATACCTTCTGAAGTAACCAGGAACTTTTCCCACAAAGGATTCAAGTTTGTCCCAACAAAAGTCCTGTCTAGCAATTGGAACACAGATGCTAGTTAATCAAATCAAATCACAACCAAATTGTATAGCGCAAAATCATGCATTTGCTGACTTAGAAAGGGGAAAAAAAAATTACACCAGCAACCACATCAAGATCAACTCTATGAGTGAAGAGAGAGACACAGAGAGAGAGCAACCTATAATCAGTCAGACCAAGGTGGAGGCATACATGAGACTCTTTGTTAGATCCACCTCCTTCAGCCAATGCATATCCTGCATACTGTAAGATCATCAACAGAAAGACTATGAGGTCTAAAAACACATGAAATTCAAACAGACTCTAAAACATGCAGGAAATAACTTATCACTTTATAGTAGAACTAGAGGAAGCCATAGTGTAAAGTATAAACTTGCACCAGTGAAATCCCTATATTCGATCACCAACCAACTCATTCTTACAAATTTTAATGCATTAAGCACAACAACATTCCATAATTCTTGCATCAAAGTATAATGAATAGCGGCATTTGGTAGGGAAGTAGACAATACAATAGTTAATTAGCACATAACAAAAAGACCATAAAAATTTAGGCAAAATTAAAGACAAATTTTTTGAATTTAGGTGACTTGAGTTCAGATCTTGATTTGAGTTAAGGTGTATTTGAGTTGAAACTCTAATTTGAATTTGTGTTTAGATGTGCACATTTTGAGTTATGGTTTAAATTGAGAATCTATTTGAGTTTGTGTTTGGGTGGGTCAAAACTTGAATTTGTATTTGAATAGTATTTTAATAAAAACTCAATAGTGATGAAAAATTTTAATAGGATATATGAGTGGAGTTTTATTCGTCTCTTTGTTGTGAACGCATAGAAAAAAATCATTTCAGTCAGAATTAAAACGAAAAAGTTATGACGTTTTTTAATAATAAAAATAATATTATTCATTAACTTGAGTTTGAGTTTAAGAACTTGAGTTTGAGTTTAAGAACTTAAGTTAAAGGGAGAACTTAAACTCAGATTTTAACCCCAAACTCAAGTTAAAACTCAAATTCAAACTCAAATTTTATAAAAGAACGTGAACTTAAATAAAGTTGTAACTTGAGTTTAAACTTTTGTTGAGTTTGGGTGTAAATGAACAAGCCCAGAATAGCTCAAGGATAGCTTAATAGTTCGCAAAAGCTTAGTATCAGTTGGAGGTTCGCATACCCGGAATTTTTTCCCGTTGTACAACGACGAGTTTCTCTGAATCCTTTGATCCCATATCTAAAGCCATTGAAAATAAAATTAATGTTATAACATCAAACAAAAGTTCTTGTAGTAATGCTATCATTATCACCGTTGTGTATTGCAATGTTCTGCTAAGGAAATTAACATTAAAAACTCACTTCAGAAATAGAGTTCTCCAAGTTGATGTCTGGGTGAGGAATCCGATCGTATGATTCATCGAAAACCACTGAAAGCTTTTGCACCAAAAAAACAGAAACAGGATCATCACATGATCAAAACCATAGTCAAGAAAAAAAAGAAAACATATAAATCATTATAACCAATTGAATAAAGCGAACATATGAGAATGATCTGGATGAGGACCTGCGATCGGGAAAGACCAGAAGGGCAGGAGAGCAGAAGCTTGTGGGGAGGAGGTGATGGGTCATCGCTGGCTGCAGTGCTCGTGCCAGTGATCTCTTTCTTCTCCATTGAAAAGGGAACGCGCAGACCAACTGTTCGACGAAAATCTTCAAAGAAGAAAACCGATGCCTTTGTCTTGTCGAGACGAAAATGCTAGCGCTGTGTTTGACACGTAAAAGTGTTTCTTCTTGGAAAAAAATAGGTGGGCCGGCAAACTCTTTTTTTTTTTTTTTTTTGAAAAATAGTAAAAAATAAGTCAATATGAAAAGTTTAAAAAAGTATATATGTCAATTTTTAGTTATAGAAATTAATAAGTCATAACTTATCAAGTTATGGTTCATAATTAAATAAGTTATAGACAAACTTGTCAAGTTATGGTTCATAACCAGACAAGTTATGGACGAAAACATTAATTTAGCCTATTTATTAACTTATGTAAACTATTGACCTATTAATTTTAATTCATCTCAAATCTTGACCTATTTCCCTCTTTCTCTCTTTTTTTTTCCCTTAAAATCAAAAGGCTCTATTTTTTGTTCCGTTTTAGACCATCTCTGATACAAAAATTATTGTCAATTATAGAATTAGCATTAAAAAGTGTGATAATTGTACAAATTTAGTATTAAAAAGTGTGATAAAAATATATTTGATATGCTTTTTTTATTTGTGTTCTAATATATAATGTTATTTAATTATTAAGTTTTTAATGTTATAAACGTAAATTTTTAATTTTAATATAATTTAAAATGTAAATGGCGTAATGATTAAATTTAAAAAAAAAACATAATAACCAATAGCAATATTATATTCCCTAATTGTTAAGACGTAAATGTTGGAAGACAATGCGGTGCACCATATGATAAGTGCCGCATCAAAGTGTGAAATAAGTACAAGACACATGACAATGTCAGATTTGACAAATTCCCTGTTAAAACATGCCTCAACTTTCAGTTTGCATGTACAATATTGTGTCAAATTTATGTACCTAATAATACTGTCCAAATGTCACGACATATAATGCTAAACAAGAGCCACTTATATATTTGTATGGAATTACACTACGGTGCGGTTCACGTTCATGTATAAATTTTGGTTAACTTTTTCATAATGTAGTTTGATTACTATTTTGTGTCATTGTCATTTAGATCAGTTAAGTTAGAGGGGCGATAATAACATGTAGTAATTATAATAGTTAATGTTTTTGAAAAAAACGAAAAAATAACTATTATTTGTACCAAGTATTATAGATACAATATTCTATTAAAAAATTTACCATCAAATTTTTCAATAGACAATAATTTGGGTTAATGACACAAATGTCTACAATTTCACACTACTATCCTTAATTTCAATTTTATAAACGCAGGAAATTTATGATCATAATATAAGATAAAAAATTTAAAAATGACATATTTATGTGTATAATTTGCAACTACGGGTAGTTACAAGAAAGACTGCAACTATGTATTGATATTAAAACAAGCTAAAAAGTAAAAAGGTTGATAATGGTTATGTATAATATGCAAGTATATCCATTATCATAAAGATCGCAACTTTATGATTCTGATAATCATATAATTAACAAAATAGACAACAAATACTCTATAATAATCAACAAATGGAATATAAAGATTGCAACTTTCTAATAATGAAATAAGATAAAAATTTGAACAAGGTTAGATGTTTGTGTACAATATATATACAATTATGGTCATTACAATAAAATTACAACTTTATGATAATAAAATAAGAACACAAATTTTAAAATATCAGATTTTTATGTATAATATGATCAATAGATTGAAGATTGCAACTTTATAAAAATAATGCATGGTTGCTATCAAAATATACAAAAAGGTGAATGGGTACGTATTACAATTAATTAATATTTCTAAAATAGACAGAATTATTATATTATGAAAAAAGTATAATTTTTTAAAATTGAAAATCATAAATAAATATTTTATGTACTTACTTCTGATCATTTTTGGTGCAAATGTCTCTTTGTTGGGATTTTTCCAACGTCTTAGATACATCCAAATCACGGGCTGTTCAAAATGCTTATTATTAAAGAGTCACCAAATTCCCAATGAAAAACGATTGGCAACTGGTAAGACACTATTGATGGGCATATGGCCTTTCTCCTGTTTATTGCACCAAATAGGATAGACAATTTATTTTGGTAAATAAATATGAGAGAGAATGTAGAATGATTATATATGATATATATATATATATATATGTATATATATAATGCTTCTCAAAATCATCCGGTTTTACTACATCTTATCACATCCCATTTGACCAACTACTGATCATTGACAATTTGATTTTTTAAATTATAGATGCAATTTAGGAGAATGGTTAAGTTGTTATGAACTGATCACAAAAGTAGAAGAAAACACACGAATATATGACTTGCCTATGCAAATATAAATAAATAAAGTGTTGAAAATGGTGTCTTAAAAGTATGAGATGTAATAGGATAATTATTAATAATTTAATAAAATATTTTATTCATTATTTTATGTGCATATATTGTTGAATATTTTATGAATATTTTATGAATATTACTGAAAATTTTGTGATTATTTATGTGACATTAAATATTAATACAAGTGTTATATGCGAGAGGATAATATTTAAGGATAATAATCAAAACGATGTTGGTAATGAATTTTATTAAAGTTCAAAATCTTTAATTAAAACATTACTAATACATGTTATTCTCATTTATAATAGAATTGTGTTATCCGCACTATTAATATGACGAGATATTGAATCAATGTATTACACATAATGAGATTGTGTGGAACCGGGACACATACATAATATGAATTTCTGATAATTTTCATTGTATAGAAATTCTAATTGAGTATACCGATAGTTATATATAGAATGGTTTTAATCCTGAGTTATTAGCAGATTCATATTTATGGATTTGTATTTTTTTTTATTTACTCGGTATAGATTTTGAGATGTTGAATTCTATTCCTTGTATTTTAGAGAGATGATGAAGTGAGTAGCTAAGAATGTTAATACGCGAGATGGAATCCATTCATTCTTAAGAAAGAAGCAGATAAATTATTCTCTTGAGGATTGATTCGGTACTTGGACTAGTAGGAGCTTCAATTCATAAATTTGTTTAATGAATCCCTGCCCATTAGAGAATCAATGATACACAAGGATACAAATGTAATTAAAGAGGTTAACGGATTTCACTTAGTTCCAATATGAATTATTTATGGAGGATTGATCTATATGTAATGACTATATCAAATAGACACTTTACAGTTTAGAAGTAATTTATATCTACAATTACGAGAGTGCAATTCTAAGTTTATAGTGGAGTAACTTTTGAAATTAATAGAATTAATTAATTAATTAAAGAGTTTTTATTAATTATTAATTTTATTGGAGCTCGGAATTATAGGTCCATAGTCTCAGTGTCATCCTTGTAATCCTACGAGACATTAAAGGCAAAATGAGAATTTTAGAATTATGAAATTCTAAATAAAACGCTCAAGAATAATAATTGAGAATTAATTATAAATTAAAAATAATGTGGTTATTTAAATTTTGATTTTAGAACACACATGTGAAGGTGTCCACATGGTGTACACGCCCAGCACAATATGAATCCCTCTAGGATTCAGTTGCTTGCTCTCTAAGTTATCTAATTGACTTATTTGATAAGTTGTCCAATTTAAATTCAAATTAAATTAAGTTTGACTTAAATTGAAATTTGAATTTGAGTCAAAATTGGACTACAGGATAAAAGAGAATTTTTTCTCCTTTCATATCTGTTGTTTGTGCCTACCACAGGGAGGAATATCCCTGTGGTGGATGGCCCTATGGGATAAGGGAGAGATGAAATTTTGTTTTCAAAATCAATTAGAAGTGAGAGATAATTATCAAGCTTTATCTTGGAGATTAAGTTTAGAGTACTTCATTTGAGAGTCTGACTACTACTCTATAAAAAGGAGATTGCAAGAAATTAGAAAAGACAATTTTTGCTCTCCCTAGAATAGTGTGGCATGTTTTATAGAGTGAGAAAAGAAAAATTTTCTCCCAAAATGTCACGCCATGCATGTGTTGGTGTTCGTGGAAAACTTGAGTGTTTTCTTGCTAATTCCATTTGTTTCAGGTGTGCTCACACACACGTCTTCGTAGATTCAAAGAATTGACGAGGAAGATTCGGATATTCTAAACAAGTTTGGAGCAAGGAACGTTCGTTGTCAAAAAACTCAAGTTACCGACTTAATCGTTCGCTAGGTAAATAAATTAATTTGATTAATTTATTTATACATAAATTAATGTAATCTATAGAATATCTCAAAAGTTTGTAAAATTTTTTATTATTCACGATTTACTAGATACACATTTCTGCATAAAAAATCATTTTCAAAAACCAACCTAAAGAACACATGACTTGCCCACTAAAATAGCAGTATCACTTAATATATAAACATATTTGACTGAGGCAACGTAAATAGACTTTAATATATTAACCTACGTGACATAAATTTATGATTTTGCTTATTGTACCTTAATTCTAAAATTTACGGGGGACTAAGTTCTAAAACTTTTTATTGATTAACCAAAACTGTCAAATTAATTGAACCTGAAAAAAAAAAGCAAAAGAAAAAAATACAATAAAATGGCAAAAACAAAAACAAAACGGTAATCGGCAACATCAGAACACAATAGAAAACCTCTTTAGGTCTCGTCCATTCGAGTTTTCAATTTGAGTTCAGATTTGATTTTATGTGAGAACTTTTTACTGTAGCAGAAAAAAGTTATATGTGATTTTTTGTGAAAACTTTTAACTGTAATAAAATTAAAAATGAAAACTCGAATCAGTGAGATGAACGAAATCTTAAAGTTAGATATTGTGTTTATGAGTAGTTGTGCGTCACGTATACCAAAAACAAAAGCATAACAATAAAGCTTTCAAATATTTAAGCATTTACTCTCAGCAGTTTTTCACGAGTGCCGTGTGAACAAAAAGCAATATACGCCGAAAAAAAAAAACACAAAAATTACAGCATATTTAAATATATTTATAGTTTCTGTACATTGTGATAAAATAAAAATTAAAATTTTTTTTTCTGTGCATTCATCAAAAGAGCTTTCACAGATAAATTCTAAATTTATTCCATCCTACATTGAAAGCTCAAGATTCATGATTCTCCAAAAAAAAAAAAAAAAAAAAAGAAACACAAAATTCATGACTACTAGTTTGAATATTGTGTTTTATAATTTGTATCACGCTGATTGTGTTTCATGATCAAGTTGAAACCTATGTGCCAGAGAGAAGCAGCTAATCTTTTTCCTGGTCAACTTTAGCTACAGAAACAGATTACGGTACTTTTCCACGGACTATTCAGTGCATGCATGTGCGCATATATAAATGACCATTATCCCACACATATGGCCCCTTTCATGTTCAATAAGTTTACGATTTATTATTATTATCATCATCATTAACATCATTGAAAAACACCTTTTTTATTGAGATATATATATATATATATATGTATATGTATATGTGTGTGTGTATAATGATCAGTTAAAAACAATATGTATAATGTCGTAATGATGATAAACATTTTTTCTCGAAAAATTCTCAAGTACTATCGACCAACTTTTGACTAAATACAAAATATGAGACCGACTCGTTTTAAATAAATAAATTTAGACAAAAAAATTGTATATTAAAGAAATTTTTAGAGAAGATCATATATATTTTGAAGTTTTCTTGATTACCTACCGCTTCTATATATTATTCAGAGCCCATATCTCACAAAGATCATTCTGATTCGGAAGGAGATCTCTTTCAGAAACGATTTTTATTTTTTTACTGGTTTTTTTATTTATTTTTGTTTAAAATTTATGCCTAAATATTTATTTATTTATTTATTTTGTGTTTACTCCATACTACAATTTGGCCAATAATAGCTCCCAAGTTGGACTGCACATTTATTGCATTGTAGGTGGTTTCTGTATCGGAGAATTTGTGTGGCAACTGATCCTGGTTTTGTATTTACAGGAAAAAGCTTTTGGAAATTTCTTTCCTTTTTTCTTTGTCCTCTCTTTATTAGTTGGAGTAAAGGTTGTAAAAAGTCATTTAACTCCTTTCCAGTAGAATTTGTCTTTTGACAAAGCTTATTGCCTAACTTTCAGATCGAATGAATATATGATACTTGTTTCAACACATACATAGCTAAACCTAAATCATCCATTAAATTATTTAATTATTTGTCACCATTAATGAAACATCATATAGAAATTAGAAATAATTGTATATATATATATATATATATAGCATAGTGCCATATGTTTAGAGTTCCCTTTTAAAATAACATATATCGTGGGATGAAAAAGCAAATTATTTGACAAGCCCATTTGAGGAAGAATATCCCTATTACACCAATCTTATTTTCATGTCACTGCAATCCAATACAATAATACTGTGTCTTACCGTACTATAACAACAACAACAACAACGCATTAGGTTAAAGATTATTTCTTCCACTGGTGAAATATATATGGTAGCGAAATGTTGCTAAACATATATCTACTCTCTCTATATATATAGTATATCTAATTAATGCGGAAAATCTTAAAAATGCTTTCTCAAATTCGAGGAAAATTATTTTAAAGGTGTTATCTGTTATTTCTAAGAGAGTTTGATGTTTTGTATTATTTATAAGTCAAAATGAGAGGTTTTTTTATACAGTTTTCCCAATCTAAAATGTGTTAAAATTCACGAGTCCAGTATATATAACCTATAAAGGAAAGAAAAGGAAAATTAACAGCTGATCAAGACGTTCTAGTTATTAACACCAGCTATATACATGCATGCATACAAAAATACACATGCATGTACATTAACATATTTGCGTATCCTTGTACGTATAAAAATTAAGTCTCTATAGACCACACACTACACAAACAAAAAGTCACATGGCATTATATTTACGTATAAAAATTGGCCACCACAAGTTGCAGGACAAAAAGAAGAAGAAAGGAATTTAAGAGTCAACACCTTCTACATACAAAAAATTAAAATATATGCATGCATGTATGCGTATGTTTGTACACTGTACGTATAAAAAGTCTGTACGTAGACCACACACACAATGACTCATGACTTGATATTTATGTATAAATATGTCGCTTTAAGAAGCCACGACAAGGACTCGTCAGTTTAATTACCGTGGGCGACTGCGTAAATGGATGGAATTTTTGGCTTTAATATATTGGGCAGTGGGGAAGAATAATGGAATGTCAATGCCTGTTGAGAGCCATGAATATATAATATGATCTCATCATGATCTCTAGTTTTGAGGCAACGCGGTGACTGGTTAATCTCTTTAAGTCTGAATTTCTCAAGCTGAACTGCCGCGGGGAACTTTTGGGCCCATCAAATTGGTTCTTCCACATGTTCATATGCACTGGCACATTTATTTCTTTAATCAGAAAAAAAAAAAGAAAAGTTGTTGGTAAATAAGTACACTTTGAATATTATCCACTTCACTTCAGACAAATTTTTTTTAGGGAAAATTTTATGCTTCTGGAGAAGAATTCGCGGTATTAGTGTTGAGAATGCGATAATTTGTGTAATTTATGTTAGAATTTTATAAATTTTCAGTGTTAGAGTTGTATAAATTATGATAGACTTATAAATTTTAAAAGAAACATAATAACTTACACATTTAAAAGATATACTCGCGAACTTTAATAGTTGAATTAAGATGTAAAAACTATGATGTATTTGTGAACCGATGTGGGTACAGTGGAGGCATATCATAAAACGATCTGAAATATGTAATATCAACCATTTGCCTCATTCTCATTCATGAGATAGGTATCAAAACCTGTTATATATATATATATATATATATATATATATTCTACATGGATAGTTGTGAAGTAATTCCGAAAGGGATTCTTTTGAATATGTTCGTATGCCGAATATAATGAAACATAGAAGTACTTCTTAATCAAACGTGCAGTTGTGTGTATATGCAATACCTCATAATTACCATATATGCCAATGAATTTTTGCAACGACCATATTGTAAAATGATCAAGTTACTAAAGTTGTATTTCATACATGAAGGTAAATTTCTCTTTTCGCAAGATTAGTCCAGTTTTAGTTTTATTAAATCTATAACAGTGAATTAGCAAAAAAAAAAAAAAAAAAATATATATATATATATAACAATGAAAATAGCAAATTGAAATATATCTTTCCTATATTTAAAAAAAATTATATCTTTCCTATATTATAAAATGATGTGAATCAATTAACCCGTCGAGAGTACTATAATAGTAGCCATATGTTCTTCAGGCCTTAAGAAAAGGTTAACCAATTAATACTGATATGCATGTGTTATTTTCATAGCTTACTTGTTATATACAGTAGTCATATTGAGTTGTCACATAATATAAGACGTTAGAAAAAGTATAAACAAAATCATAAGGTGAATTAGTAAAGTCTCTTTGCGTTAAATCTAGTCTAGAAAACTAAGGTAGAATCCATGCAAAAATTAAATATATAGTCTATATGATCATTCAATGACACTAAGTAGGTCTCTGTTTAATTAGGTTATTTTTTCTGAAAAAAAAAATGTTTAATTATGATTTTGTGACTCTTTTTTTTTTTTTTTGATAAAAGGAAATTTCATTACCAAAATGAATGAAATACAGACTCGATATAAAGACATACATGACTCCGAATACACTGAAATTTGACCCCTACGACTGAATCTACCGGTAAAAACATTGATAGCACAATGGTGAATACTAATGTTAATACTTAAAGGAGAAAAGCCCAATCAACACATAAAAATCAAGCATGATTAAAGTTCGTTAAAAAGACCAAACAGTCAATGAATTAACTCAATCGATAGAGACTAAACCTCTTATATAGGAGACATCTATAGAGACTCTTAAGAATTATTATGCATGCAAATACCTTAATTTTCCACTAATTTTTTTTAAAAAAAAAACCGAGAAAGCGCAATAGATAAATAGTGGGAGATAGAAAAAATGATCATATATATCATCATAATTAAAAGGAAGCGTACCTGTCCAGCAATTGGACCGGACAACTGGTAGCATTCAGTGCTCTTAATATTTCGGTACCAAACAATATTGGCATTTAACATTAACAACTCAGGTTTTGGGAAGAGCAAGCCCACTTTTTAGGTTATAGTACTTATCCTTCCAGCATATGCATATATATATATATATATATATATATATATACACACACACACACACACACCCATATTAATACATATATATTTATATCTCGTTTCAATTTTGCCATTCTTTCAAGAACTGATCAACACATTATAATTATAATCACCTCACTGGCTTGCTGGAATTTGGCCGTGCAATTTATTTTGCATAGCTATACATATAAGCATAACCACAATGAGAACAGCTGGGGTTAACAAATGTGTATCGTGGAGGGACCACCTTTTGTTTCTGGGTCGGGGGTATGTCTCACATTTTCACTAATAGATTTTAATTGAAAAAAAAAAGAGCAATAAATAATAAATATTATTCATAGCAAAACAAAAAACAAAAAAGCAAAGATGAAATAGGCTTCCTATGTTTCCTTTCCGAAAACAAAGGAAAAAAAAAATACAATTTTCCAATCTGAAAGGTAAAAAAAAAAAAAAAAAAGAATCATGTTGAACAAAAACAATAAGAACCTTATTGAGCTATGAAATCCACCAAAGGGATTCAACAATAATAAGACAACCTTATAATAATAGTGTACAGACGAAGTAGAAGAAAAAAGAAAACAATTAACAGTAATAATCAAAAGCACTAGACACTTTTTTTCCAATTTTTTTTTTCTTTCCAAAACAAATTTGTCAAAAAATACTAATCAGGAAAAAAGAAAAAGAAAAAAAAAACACGAACAATTAAAAATTCTTTGACCTGTGTCTTGTTTTTTTATCTTTCGTAATTTTCTCTTATTCTCTGTTAACTTCACTCTGGTAACTTGAACGTACTCAGATCCTCATCCTGAATCCATCCATACTTCTCCATAAACGGATTCGTGAGCTTCTCCGGCGGATAATGCTCGACGTCGTCGTTCCAGACATTCCCGTCGGCCTTTAAGTCTCTGACGACCTCCCACAAGCAGCTGTTGCACTTGAACCCAGCTCCGAAGCTTATCATGAAAATTGTGTCGCCTTTCTTCAGCCTCCTCTTGGCCTCCATGTACCCCAACACATACCACAGACTGCTCGCCGACGTGTTCCCGAACCGGTGGAGCGTCATCCTCGCCGGCTCCAGATCGTACTCGCTCAGATTCAGGTTCACTCCGATTCCGTCGATCACTGCTTTTCCTCCCGTGTGGATGCAGAAATGATCCACCCCTGTTTTGAAGTTGATCAGCGGAGGCTTCTCTTTGAGTCCTCCTTTCATGGAGGAATTTTTTGAGGAGGAGCTTAATTTCGAGATTTTCCAGTGAATCCAGACCGCCATGAACCTGAGAAGCTCCCGGAGTGGGAGAATTTTGGGCGCGATTACGCGGAGGTTGTCGACGAAAGCTCTCGTTGCGGCTTTGGGGAGATTCTTCGCGAGGTGGAATCCGAGGAGTCCTTGGTCGTCTTCTCTCTGGATACAGCATCCGTACGAGTCGTCTTTCGCTCCGTGGTGGGTCCGGACGAGACACTTCAGCCTCAGCATTGCTCGGTCCTTCAAAGACCGCTTGTTCGTCAGCAGAATAGCGCAGCCTCCGGAGCGGAACAGACAGTTGGAGAGAATCATTGATCTGTCGTTGCCGGAGTACCAGTTCGGACTCAGCGATTCCGATGTCACGACGAGGGCGTTAAGATTCCGGTGGGATTTGAAAACGTGACGGACAATGTCGACGGAAATCAGGCTTGCGCTGCAGCCCATTCCGGTGAGGTTATACACCTTGACGTCCTCCCTCATCTTGTAGCGGTTTATGATCCTGGCGGCGAGCGACGGGACGACGGAGAGCATAGAGACATTGACGACGAGGACGTCAATTTGCGACGGGGAAAGCCCCGACCGGTCGAGGAGTTTCCCGACACTGTCGAAGAAGAATTCCTCCATCTCCGAGATGGAGTCGATGAGGGTCGGAGATTCCTCCCTTCCGGCGAACATGATTCTCGGCGCGTAGGTCTGTTCTCCGATGCCGGCGCTGACGATGGCCTTGAGGAGGAACTTGTACTCATTAAGGCCGAGGTTTTTCGTCCGCTTTATGACCTCGCCGGAGAATTCGGTGTCGAGCATCCGATCGTCGGTGGGCTTGTAGCACTGGTAGTCTAGAATGTAACATTCCTGGTCTCTCTTCTCGTCGAAGCGTTTCCAGATCGTGAAGAGGAAGTAGATTATGGAGAGGCCGTAGAGAAGAACGAGAAGCTCCATTGTATTCTAGAGAGAGAGAGAGAGAGAGAGAGAGAAGTGGGTTTTGTTTTTGAGCTGGGATCAAGAATATGACTGAAACGGGCAACACTTATAGGGAAGAGATTAGAGTACATGTGAAGTTGCTTATGGCCTTCAACGCCCAACTGATTTGCTCGCAACTTTCTGTATCAATCTTTATTGCAACATAAAGGTCACGCTTGACGCACGTGATACAGTCCAAAATAAAAATTCCGCTAAAGTTGTTGTATCACAGATTAAAGCCCTAATTCGTCACTAACAACCAGAACAACAAAATAAAGAAAAAGAAATCAAGCAACAAACAAGATTTATAGTGATTAACTAAGAGTTATATATCGTTGTAGGATTACACTATAATAATAATAAAAAAAGGGGTTAATTTGTGTTAACACTGCATGCGTCTTAACAATAATTAGTTAAACTCCGCACGCTCAACATATAAGGAGTCTTATGTGATTTACTGAGGTTAATTTGATTATTTATTAGGTATTTCGGCCTGTGGAGAATTTATAATTATATATAGTGCGCACGGTTAGTAGCTTACCGAATGAAGCCACCCATATTTAAGAAAGAGGTGTAGGTAGATTTTAAGACTATTATAATTGGAACAGCTTGTACAACAGCAAAGAACGTGCACAATTACAAAGAGTTGTCGTTTTTAAATGACTGCGATAGTGAGATATGCACTTAGCTTAGGTAAGATCCCTGCAGAATTTCCATGCCGTCGTCTTGTTTATGACTTATGAGGTAATTAACAATCTTATTTAGCTATGTACTACTTGGCCTTATCGTCTAAATTAATTAAGAAATCTTCTTAATATAGGATCATGACTGAGATATACAACAAGAAGGTTTGATCAAAATTATAAAGATGCGTACATCTACCCGAGTAAAGGTACGTATATATATTGTCGTACTTGTTTTTCCGAACAAGAAGTATTGATGATATGAAATGAACTATCAGTATTCGAATTCTAGTGGACATACGCATACAATTATTGTTCTGTAATTTATATATTGCCGCCGTCATTTAATTATTGTTCTGTAATATGGTTGTGAGGATTCAATTTGTTATTTTAAAATATAATATTAGCTAGTGTGGGTAATCTTTATTATGAATATTTCTTATTTACTATTAGGATTGACTAGAGATTTTCACAAATTAAGTTGGGCTTTTCATATTTAGGGCTTGTTTGGAACAACTTTTTAAAAGCTATTTTTTTAGGTCTAAAAGCTGCTTCTTCTGAACGTGTTTAAATGATCTGTCAGAAGTGTTTTGATTTTTTAGAATAGCTTCCAGTCAAAGTCAGAAATTACGATTTAAAAAAAAAAAAACACTTATGAATAGACTTTAAAACTTGTATAATAGTTTAATTAAGGTATTATAAACTTAATTCTAGAACTTTCATTACTTATTAAAAAATTTAAAAATCATTTTGACTCATTAAGTTTCTTGTTTCAAACACTTACTAAAAAGTACAGTTTTTAATTATCTTCTTTTACTGGTTAAAAACAAAAGCGAAAGCAATGCGAAACAAGCCTTTAGGCGTTTAATTAATTGAGGTTTTATTTGGAAGGAAAATAGGATACCACTACTCCACAAGACGTAAACACTAATACCTGATCAGGTACAGGTGTAATATTTTTTATAATAACAATTAGCCATATAAGAAATTTGACCCTTAAGCAGAATCAATGTTGTGTTATGCTGAAAGGGCGCACTTTGCCAGTTACGTCTTTATTTGCATTAATTTATAAATCCTTTGAAGCAAAAATAAATAAAATAAATAAATAATCTTTTAAAGAAAATGTGAATTCTTCTAGAAACGGAAAGTTGTATAATATATTTCACATTCGTGCCAGCTTTCTCCTGTGGAGTTGTCACTATTTCAACAACCCTTCTTCCTTTTCTCGTTGTTATGATTTTGAAAACAGAGGTTGAGATGCGAGGACAAGTTCTTTTTTTCCTATTTTTTTTTTCTAATTAAAGCTCTCTCTCTCTCTCTGATTCTGATAATGCAGGATCATCTCTGATGCAAACATAAATAATATTAATCAGTTTAGTGTGAAAAAGTTAAAATACTATACTTGACACAATTGTTCATTTTATCCGATATACAAATATTGTTAGATCTGATGTTACGTCTGATGTTCCAGATGATGTTGAAACATTATCTGAAAGATGACTTAATTAATTAATATCCGGATTTCTTACTGTTCAAATTGTTCGAGTAGAATAAAGTGCAGAAATCAAAAGAACACACAATATGGTATCACAGTTTGGTGCACACACCTACTCTGCGGGGCCACGCCCAGACAATAAACAGTTTCACTATACTTCAAGAATTACAACACTGACGGACTTATTCACTCAAGGACTCCCTCCTAGACTATGACGCCGCTGTGATGAAATCGCACAATGACTCTGTTTAGCGTGCACCACACGTCTTCTAAACAGCACAGCGAACTCCTTTCGACCGACAAAGCTTCCTCCCGAAAGCAACAAATCCCTCACCTAAATGACGATTTCAATAACGCACAAGGCTCGCAAAAAACTCACACTCTTTTCTAAAAATATTCTATAAAATCTCTCTACCATTGTCAGTTGCAATGAAACCTTAAATAAAGCTTCCTCCATGTTCTCTCCACGTCGAGCATTTTTTTAAATTCAAACTAAAAACTAAATCTCCTTTTGAATCCGGATTATACACCCTTTATCCAAATCCGATTCAAATATTATATATACCAACATCTTCATCTTCACGTTGACTTCATCATCATCTTTTTGACATTTATATACTCTTAGCCATCTCCACGTCAATGCCCATCAAAAACATTCACGCACAAATATATATATATATATATATATATATATATCCAAAGATGATGCCTTTGAAGTGTATCTCGTAGTTACCAAATTGAAACAAACCAATGCATATTCGGATTATACATCTACTTTTCAAATCCGAATTACTCCTTTAAAATAGCAACTTAATCTCCACATTATTTCTTTCTAGAATCTCATTTAAATTCAAATAACCAATGCCTTATCTTCCTTTGACCAGGGTATTATCTCTTTATCTCTCCAAATCTCAACCAATATCTTATCTTCCTTTGACCAAGCCTTTATCCTTATCTCTTCAAAACTCAGCGCAACAAAATCTGTAACTTTAACTTCAAATCCGATTCTGAATCTTCTTCTGCAATACGAAATCTTCTTAAACCTATTTTTTGAATTTTTACACGATTGCCAATAAATTGCCAACTAATAAAAATACCTAACAATCCCCCCCTTTGGCCTTTTTTGGCAAAACTAACAAAAGATCCTAAAAATTCAAAAACGTAAAGAAGTACATTGTTCTCCCCCTTTTTGACAAAAATAAGCCAAAGACACAACGAGAAAAAAAAATAAAAAATAAAAAATTCACACCCTAGAACCGTCTTCAGCAGCTGATGTCGCAGATCATGTTGTAACATTTGTTGGAACACTTAGTGCAACACTTCGCATTAGATATCTTCGAGGGCATTGATCTCTGTAGCTTACTCCCCCTGAATGTAGCATTCTTCCATATATAATGCTTTTAACACCTGTCTTAGTGCAACCTCCATCACTACATCCATGATCATTAGTACATGTTTCTAAAGAAGTAGAAGTCTTATGACACCTCAAATCAGATTTTCTTACCCACACATATCTAGACAAATTATTTCCCACATTAATCTTCACGTTAGGTGTCCTTTTTGAGTTTGTAAAATTTGGTGGATTAATGAGCATACCTCTCTTCAAAGCATTTAAATACTTGTAGCATCTCGGTCTTATGTGGCCAGGTATACCGCAGTAATGACATGTAGGGACAAACCTTCTATGTCGAAGGGAACCTTCTTACTGGAGGAAGTCGGAGGCTTAGGGGCAGGCGTCTTCTTCACAAACACTATTTTGGACATTGAGCTCTCACCAATATAGCCAAGGCCATGTCGATCACCACTCGCTTTCACTATTGAGAGAATGTGATCCAATTTTGAGGTGCCCGAATTCATCATCTTCAATGACTTTTGAGTGTGCTCCAATTCACCTCTTGTCTCCTGCAGCTTTTTCTCCTTTTCAACAGCCCAAAATTCATAGTTTATAGTAGCCCTCTTAAGTACATCATTCTCTTTAATAAGCTCATCGACTCATTCCCGTAAAGACTTATTCATTTTAACCACCAAAATCCATTTGTTGAACATGGTTTCATATGCCTCCTGGATTGTCTCCTCAGTCAGTTCTTCACCATTGCTGGAACCGTTAGAATCTGAAAAACCTCCGTTTTCATCTGGTTTTCCAGAGTGTGTTGCAGATGATGTTGCAACATGAACTGTGACACGATTTGTAACACTGCAGTTTGGAACATCTTAGTAGACATTAAACGCAACATAGTTGTTCACATGATCATCATCTTCCTGGTTACCTTTAAAATCCTCATCACTCCATGTGACGTTGAGAGACTTCTTCATCTTTTTGAGAGTGTTAGCACACTCAGACTGAATATGACTGTAACTGTCGCACTCCCGGCATTGAATTCTCATATTCCTCTTCTTATCATTGGAGGAATTTGTAGCTCCCTTATATTTCTGAAAATTGTTGGAGTTGTTGAAAGTTGGAGTTTGGTTCTTCTCGTTGAACTTCTTCATCACCCTTCTAAAATTTTTAGTCAATCGAGTAAAAGACTCCATTAAGTCTTTATCTTCTTCTTCAACATTATCTTCCACTTCGGCTTAGAAAGCAATCCCCTGAGAAATCTATGTCTCCGTCTTATTTTGACTCAGATTCATTTCAAATGTCCTCAGTGATCCCATCAATTCATCAAGTCTCATAGTTTCAGTGTCTTTCACCTCTTCAATGGCAGTGACTTTGTAGGCAAATCTCTGTGGTAATGATCTCAACGTCTTGCTGACAAGTTTTGCCTCAGGAATTTTTTCACCAAGAGCAAAGGATTCATTAGCTATATCACACAACCGTGAATTAAATTCAGAAATAGTTTTAGTTTCATGCATTCGACGAGTTTCGAACCTGGTTGTGAGCATATTCAATTTTGATTGTCTGACTGCGGCTGCTCCTTTATGAGCCACCTCTAGAATCTCCCATGCTTCTTTTGCCGATTCACATGTGGATATCATTTTGAACTGGTGAACATCCACTCCATTAAATGTTGCATTGAGCGTACGTGAGTTGTAGTTGGCCAACTTGTCTTCATTAGTGCTCCATGACTCTTCAGGCTTGAAAATCTCCTTTCCTTCTGCATCTTTTATTTCTAGATGCTTCCATCCGATCAGGATTGCACGCCATGCTCTTTCATCTTGAGCCTTGATGAAAGCCTTCATCCGAGCCTTCCAATATGAATAATTCGAACCATCGAGCAGAGGGGGACGTACAACTGAACCTCCTTCCTTCAAAAAATCCATTCCAAACATAACAGATCAATTCTCCAAGATCTCACCGAACTTATGGTCAGCGAACCGCTATGATACCACTTGTTAGATATGATGTTATGTCTGATGTTCCAGATGATATTGGAACATTGTCTGGAAGATGACTTAATTAGTTAAGATCTGGATTTCTTACTGTTCAAATTGTTCGAGTAGAATAAAGTGCAGAAATCAAAAGAACACACAATATGGTATCACAGTTCGGTGCGCACACCTATTATGCGGGGCCACACCCAGACAATAAACAGTTTCACTATACTTCAAGAATTACAACACTGACAGACTTATTCACTCAAGGACTCCCTTCTAGACTATGACGCCGCTGTGATGAAATCGTACAATGACTCTGTTTAGCATGCACCACACGTCTTCTAAACTGCACGGCGAACTCCCTTCGACCGACAAAGCTTCCTCCCGAAAGTAACAAATCCCTCTCCCGAAGAACGATCTCAATAACGCACAAGGCTCATAAAAAACTCACAGACTCTTTTCTGAAAATATTCTATAAAACCTCTTTACCATTATCAGCTGCAATGAAACCTTAAATAAAGCTTCCTCCATGTTCTCTCCACGTTGAGCATTTTTTTAAATTCAAACTAAAAACTAAATGTCCTTTTGAATACGGATTATACACCCCTTATCCAAATCTGATTCAAATATGATATATACCAACATCTTTATCTTCACGTTGACTTCATCATCATCTTTTTGACATTTATATACTCTTACAAAATCATTCACGCACAAATATATACATATATATATATATATATATCCAAAGATGATGCCTTTGAAGTGTATCTCGTAGTTACCAAATTAAGTGTATCACACGAATGAGGGTTTCGATGGCAAGACAACCTCCAAGTCCAACTGGAGTAGATCGAGCCACACTGCGAGATAGAAAAGGCCTCAGACGAATTTTACGACGATAGGAAGCACGAGACGTTACCGCCGAGGCTCCATCAGACCATGCACACCAATGCAATGCCAAGAGGATTAGAGCCTCTAAGTTGCAGGCCTATCAGGCTCCAGCGCACCCCTAAATGGCGGCCAAGAGTATGACGCCTACCCCTTCCAATAGCATAAAAACCCAACCTCAAATCGACCTCATACAGGCCCCGAAACACCATCTTCAACCAAAACATTTGCATGCCCTAAGACCACCTGCTAGGGTCGAGAATCTGGTGACCCACCCTAAAGTTGCACCGGACTCCGGTCCTCCCAAATAAAACAGATGCGGTGCTCAAAGAAAAATGAAACCCTAGGACATGGGAAAAGTTGAGAGCCCTAAAGCAAGACTTCTATGATCACATTTTTGTTTACATACTAAGTTATAGCACTAACATATTAATTCTTTTTTTTTTCTAATGCATTGACACATTCATTTTACAGTGTATTGCTTTAACATATAAGATCAATATTGTAACCAAGTCAAAGTCATTGCTTTGAGCAGACATTTTTTCCTATAACTTGGTGGATTATTAAAGTTTTAGGGATATTCATATGATATGTGTAATTAACAAATTAAAGATGCATAATTAACAAACGTTTATAACTATGTTAGTGAGTTATATTGAAATGAAATAACATATGGAGATTGGATCAAAATTCTCTGACATCGCTGTCTATATATATATATATATATATATATATATATAAAGACATCAACTATCTTTTATTTGTTGTTCAACAGAACTAAACTGTTTTAGAAAAGATTGATCTTGTAAAAAATAAAAAATAATAATAAAGAATCCTCAATCACAATTCACAACCAATTACCTGCCTGTAATAAATATGAGCCAAATCCAAAAAATAACCTCCAGCAAGACTTCGAGATCGCAAGACTTTTTTTTTGCAAATCTGCAGAGAAATACCATTTAAAATTTAGGTTTATTGGCAACTAGGCATTTAGCATTAATTGTTTGACTTTAACGAGTTCTATATAATTTTATAGGACATGTCTATAGTAGGGTGTACTTGTTTTACCCTATTAGTAGGGTATAAAATGTGGACCACTATATTAGAAAGTGCAAGATGATAGTGCTCATAGAAAGTAAAGTAAAGACAGGCACACTTGATTGCACTATTCATTTCAAGTGTCCTAATTATAAAGCTACCCTTATATTACATAAAATATCAGTTTATGTCCAATTAAATCTTAGCCATAGATTTAGTTATCTTTAGATCTTAGCCCTTAACCACTAAAAAACCCTAACATCACATAAACCAAACGTCTAAAATCTTTGAGCATTCCCATTAGTAACTGCCAGCCTCCCGCCATAGCTCACTAACCTCTACCCTCATCATAGGTGGCCTTTGCTTGGCCTTCCATTGGAAACCGCTGCCACACTCTCTCCTCTACACCTCGACAACCCCGCGGCCACCATGACCCCCATAACAAGCTTGGCCCTCCTTTGATCCTTCATCAACCCTCTCTGCCCATTAAAGATGGTGGGTCGTGACCCACCGCCAACTGTGATATGTGGTTTGCGAGACTCACTCGGTGGTCTCGTCACCAACTTATGATTATAGCCGCTGCAAAATGATGGTTCTTACGAGGGTCTAGTTGGTGCCCTTTTAATGCCGCTGTCATAGGTGACTTGCCGGCATGAGTTTTCTGTGTTGAAATTATCTATTGTGAAATCATTTTTGTTTGGTAAAATTAAGTTGTGTTTTGGAAATTTGTATGTATATTTGTTGGATCTATATTTGTGTGTTATTGAAAGTTTAAGTTTTTAGGAAAAAACGTAGTGAATTTTGTATTATCGATTTGATTTTAAATTTACCAATTAGTCTGTATATTTGTTGAAAATTGTTATGATAACATTAATAAGTTTAATTTTATGAATATTTTGATTTGTTTTATAGGTAAAGTATTACAATAATCAACCTTAGAATAATTATAAATATGTTTAAGAATATTCTAATTTCTTTTAAAAGGGAGTTTTGATGGATTAAAATTATATTTTTGTCATTAAAGTGAAAACTATAGTCATAAGTGGCAGAGAAACATTATTCTCAAATCTATTTATTGAAAAAATGATCTCCAAAAAAGAATAATTTTTTTTTAAGAAAGCAAAAAAAAAAGTGTAAATAATTTTTTAAAAAAAATTGTAAGAATCGTTTTATAACAAATTCTTAAAATAAAGGATATTTTCATCATTATTTAAAATATGGGGTGAAAAATTGTATTTTAGTAAAATATAATGGTGCTTTTTACAATTATTTTTGTTGTGTTTCGGGCTGTAATTCAGTATGAAAAAGACTACATTTTGCTAACTTTAAATTGTATCCTACGGGTAGGGAAAAAGCAAATGCCCCTACGTAGACTATATTATGAATTACACTTACGCACTGGATAACCATCCGAAATCGAGTCAGTGTAGAGGGTCCCACTTAAGTGATCATTCAAATCTTCTCAACCTCTGGTTGACCTTTGCGGACATTTGTCATTATATGCAACTCTATTCTCGCCTTGGAGACTTATAGTTGTAGTCAACGCGCCAAGTAAACCGCTAAGCGTAAGCAAAGCAGGCTGATGCTTGAATTTTTTTTCAAGTCCAATCTCAATCACAATTAATAAGATTATAACTAATTGTTTTCATTGACCGTCGAATTGATATATATATATAGTGAAAATTAACAGATATATAACAAGTTTTAAAATGTTTGTGCGAGTTTTTATGATCAAAATCACGGTTAAAAATAATTTAAAAGTAAGAATATCTAAGAATTATAATGGTTCATATTTGATTCAAGAGTTACGTTCATTGTGGAGAGGAGATAGTTCACTATTTTTCAAAGAGAATTTACACATTCTAATTACTCTTAATGAGACTTAGAGATCTTTCAACCTACAATCTCTTATTTATATCATTGACCATCGTCCCTGCTAGTTTTTCTATTTAATTCAGGGGTATTTTCCTCATCTTTTGTGATAGTTTTCTAAAAAATAGAGATTACAATCAATCAGAACGATTTCATTGCTTAAATTTCGTATACTTGAATTACAAATAGCAAATCTCATAACAAATCTCGCATATCTCTCGACTTACGAAGACTCGACTTCATAAGCACTCCTGGAACCATTTTCACCTACAATTATTGGTGTGGTCGACCTCATGTTGTCCTTTGCATCTTCTTAGAGCGGTCGATTTCCTATGTATATCACACCCTTTATTAGCAGTCTACTCCTAAAAGAGTTGTCATCTGATGTGATGGGTAAAGTTAAGCTGTCCTCGATCACTTAATGCCATTATTTATCACACATGGGCCCATTCAATACCGGATTTAGAGTTCGGGATTTTATTCTACAACAATATATATATATATATATATATATATATTGCTAAATTTTTTTTTGGATGATGATCACTTGGTTACTTGACTTTTATCTCATTTAATTTGGAATTACCCGAAAGCTACCCATAAGTATTTCTTCTTTCGTGGCATATATAATATCTTCGAAGATCAATAATCTAGTGAGTGAAATAATAGATATTTCGTATTTTTTAGAAGCATAAGATAAGAAAGAATTTGTAAATATATGCAAATATGTATAGTTATTCAGGCTTGTGTTGGTGGAGATGACTTTTTTGTTGGAGCATTTTGTGAAGATGGATTATTTACTCAACCATTTCATTTAGCTAGACGTTTTGGATGCTTTGATATCTCTAGCTATTCCTCTGTTTTCTTTACTTATTTTGAATGTTAAAGTTGTGGACAAATGGTGTGACTTATGTTGTAGACATCTTATTGCCAACTTTGTTGATATTGATCACAATTATTACATTGAATGTTTTATGTTTTAATTTGAATGTTCCTATTTGGATGTAATACTAAGGTTTTGCTCAGAATCACCATCTATTTGAATGAATTTAAAAGGACATTAACATAATAAAAGTAGATAGGACGTTAGTATGTATCACTTTTACTATTGGTAAAATATTCAATAATAATTTTAAAAAGCTACAGGAGTATGCACATAACAAGGGAGAAAAGCTATTGATCTGTACTATAACAACGCTAAATACTGTAAGAGGCTAAAAATAACATGTCTAAAACGCTATAAGACTTCAATTCTGTAGCATTTCTCATATCGTTCTCAGAACGCTATGTTTTCGTAGGACTTTTAATAGCGTCCGATGCCATAGCGCTCTACAAAACGCTATTGGTAGTGCTTAATAGCGTTTTTGGTTAGCTATTGATAATGATATTTGTTGTAGTGGCGGAAACATGTGCAAGAAAAAGACTCTAGAATATGAAAAATCAAGAACAACCGTGTAATATTTTCTCGTTGTTTTGCCTACGAATATACCGAAAGAATATTGGAAGATAGTAGTAATCTTTTACCAAAATACCGATTACTATTACAAGGGACATATATGCTTATATACGTAGGACATAAATGGAAAACCAAGCCTAAACGACTTTATTACGATAAAAATATAGAAAACACAAAATTTTCTTGAGGAGAAAACTTTTTACCGGGACACGATTGAAAATAAATCCAAAGTTCCTAAGCCAAGTTAATAACTAAAGAGAAATTATTCATCCCATAAATGGAAAAGAAAATGTTAATTTATCGCAAAAGACCTTATATCACGACCGAAAATAATGGGTTTTGTCCCTTCATCACTTATTGTGATATTTCTAATTGGAAACCTAATTCATTCAAACACGATATACCTTTAACTTAGCTCATGAAAATCTCAAATTTAATTGTGGTAAGAGATATAAAACAGGATGAAAAAAATGGTTTATAACATAGGTGAGGAAAGTGAAGAATAATAATGGGATCAAAATCTCTCTCTTATATGGCGTTTTTTGTTTAGTATGGATTTTTCTCTTTCAATCTCTCCATATTTGAAGAGATTAAAATTGAAGCGTTTTGAATGATTTAAAATCACTCATCCAATTTATTAATTCTCTCCTGTTAAATAATTATATAAGTTTTCAAATCATTCTACCATTGGTCTTCTCGCTGTTATGATTCTTCCTTCTGTCTTTCTCTCATACTAAACAAGCTCAGTCATGTGGCAGCATTAATCCCAAATAGCCATGAAGGTTAATTCTTTTGTGTATGATCGAGACACGTGTCTTAAACTTATTGGTAATAATTTCATTTACATTGATTCATTGAGAGATTAAACTAAAGGCCTCGTTCATTTTACTGATTCGAGTTTTCAATTCTAGATTTTTAAAGTTAAAAGCTCTCAGAAAATGTCAAATCTAATTTTTTTTTACTACAGTTAAAAGCTCTAAAAAAATGTCATATCTCAGTTCGAATTAAAAACTCGAATCCACAAAGTGAACGAGACCAAATTATTATCTAGTTTTAAAATTCGATACAGATTTAACTCCTGTTCCTCTTAGTTATATTTTTTTAATTAAATCATGTGATGTCAATTAAAATATTTTAATTGATATATCATAAAGGAAACAAAATTAGGGACATCCGAACCGAGCCAAATCTGATCCAATACTCAGTAATCAGTGCAAATTGTGCCCGGCCAATTGCTAGCTGTTAAAAGATGGTGAAATATAACTCATCACAATCAATGTTGGGTCAAATTAAGCAATCTGAAAGTTTTTCTTTCGGTTTGCTTGTCAATGTCAGGAACTTATTATGGATATCATGAATGACGCGATCCCCATATTATTGAAGTGATATTATTGAAATCTTATTGAAATATTATTGAAGTGATCCCAAGTCGTCTCTCACGCCATCCAATTTGACTTCAAATGCCTTGCTCTAAATTATCTTTAAGTTGTGGCAGGCAATTCCTATCCAAAATTAAATGTCACTTGTAATTTATTTTATTGTTTCTCCATGTTTTGTTTTTAAGCCAACTTTCAAATAGAAGCCTTATTTTGTACTTTGGAAGTTTGGATTACGCCATTTGAAGATTCTGGAAGAGATATTATACATACGCATACATATGTGTAATGTTAGAGATAACAACTTAAATCCTAACTTTTACGTATCAATTAATTTAATATGTGAGTTATTATTTTTATATTGATGGGTGTTTAAAATATTATCACGTTAATTAATAATGAGAGATTGAATCTATTAATATAAAAAGATAATAACTCACATGTCATATCAGTTGATATACAAAAATTACTATTTGAGTTAGTGTTCCTAGCACTACTCATGTGTTTAAATGTATATTATGTGTATATGTATACATGTCAATATTTTGTATAGTAATACAGATCATATCATGTATATAGAGAGTTTTTATATTATTAGTATACCATCAATTATGTGTCTCTAGCTTGAAAAAGGCATATTTGATTTATTTAGAATTGCTTTAATACTAATTCAAATTAAGTTCTACGCTATTTAATCATTATATACAAGTTCATCTGTTTTTTGAAATTTATTGGAAGAAAAGTGTTGACAGTGAAAATTCATCAAAAGAATAATAACAAATTTCTAAACAGCTTGTGTAAATTAAATGATTTAAAATGTAATTAAAAGTATAATTTAAATAAGAATACACAGAATTTATAGTAGTTCGCCCTCAATTCGAAAGCTACGTCCACTATGAGAGGAGATAAAATTTACTAACTTTAGGGAGAATACACGCACTAATTGCTCAAAGTAAGACTTGGGATCTTCTAACTCGTAATCTCTTATTTATAGCTTAAGTTACTGCCCATAAACATTCCTTATTTGAATTTGGATTACTTCCATTATCTTTTGGAATAGTTTCTCAAAAGATAAAGATTACAATCAATCAAGATGACTTTCCTATTTAAATTTCATATATTTGAATTACAAATAGCAAATCTTGAAGTAAATCTCGTGGATCTTCTCTTCTTGTGTGGTCTCGACTTCGTAAACACTCTCAGAAGCCTCTTCGCCTACGCTTGTGAGTATGGTCGACCTCATACTTATTCTTAGAGTTGAGATGCTCTTGACTATTTAACATTTTTTTTATGGCCTGCAGGTCTCATTTAGGATCTAAATTTAAGGCTCAACATTTTACCCTACAACAAAAAGAATGAAAAAAAGAAATAGAAAATATTTATACGTCAATAATCTCAAACTTAACATTAAGTGATATATATATATATATATGCGTTCAAGAAATTGAAGCCAATAAGTATTGTAAACAGTACATATATATTCCTAATTAATTAAACATGGTATTTTAGGATTGGACGGGGACGTCAAGCAAGTAGCAACAGGCCGCGTTGGCACCTCTATTTTTTTTTTTTTTTTTTGGATTCTTTTCATAAATGCGTCCAGAAACATGTGCCTTATTTTAAAGTTTTTCTTAAATTTTCAAAATAGTTTAAAATATAGAAAACATAACAAGTTGCCCCTTCTGTCTAATTCTGTTAATGATTTAAACGGAATGTTAATATGGTATGTCATTAATAAAACTTAATAAAAATGTGTTAAATTTTAGTTAAATCAATAATAATGATCATTTTATTAAAAAGTAATAAAAATTAAGCAAATGGAGAATTTAACCAAAACCTCTGCAAAGATCTGTAGAACCCTCTAAAACAAAATTTAACAAGAATTGATATCTCAATAATGGTCTGGTGCTTGAGTTTAAGCAAAACTATGTTCATCTTTGAGCAAATGTAAAAAAAATCCCAGAAATTATCCTATCTATAACAAAAAGGTTTCATTTTTCTCCTTTTTGCTTATGTGAATGACCACAAATTAGACAGAGTCGTCTAACATCTCCACTAGGCACTAAAACTACTTCTTGACGTGGCTGAAACAAAAGAAAAGGACTTCTTGTGTTTTTGAAAGCTATAGAGGGCAGAAGATTTCAAGGAGAACTAATTGTGATCCAAATTCAGGGAAAGGTTAGGGACCTGAAGCTTCTGCAAGAGCTTCAACCATGTTCATGATTTTAGAACAACGCGCATAAAATTCAGCCAACAATCTAGTGGGAACAAAAATCAAACCAACGGATTGGCAAGAAAAAGAAGAATTCGAATTATCCACATTACTCACGGCAATATCAGCAAGTAAAGCTCCAGATCATCCGCGCGTCAATCTTCGAAGTCGCCTTCGCCACCATCACCTTTGGCTTCTTCGCCACCGTCCCTGCATCACCACCATTCTGAACAGTGAAAAGGGACCTCCCTCATTGCTGTCACGGTAGTCATCGGCAGAAACCTCCTCATCCCAACACTGTTTTGAGCTACGCCCACTCTGTTGAATCAAATCTGCCTCATGAACACATGTCCTTCGCGAATGCAACCATCCCATCACGAGCTCAGGTTGAAGAGATCCAAACAATGAAGATGAAATGGGGGAGGTGGCTGAGGAACGAATGAGTTAGGGTTTTTTTTTTTTTTAGGAAGAAAGAAAGGAATCGATGTGTTTTTTTTTTTCTGTATTATTTTTTTGGAATCAAAATTTTCATTTATTCTTTATTATCTTTTCAATTTTCAATATTTTGATTATTCTAAACATTTTAATCGATTTAGTTAATTTTCAATACACATGTCAAGTAGCAATAAATTGTTAATGGTAAGCCACGTTAGCGAAACCGTTATAATTATAGACGGAAGGGACAATTTGATCTGTTTTCTATAGATTGGATGGTGTTTTAAATTATTTTAAAAAATTAAGAGACATTTTAAAACAAAGTACATACTTCAGAGGGCATTTATATAAATAATCATTTTCCTTTTCATTTGGCCTACACACTATAATTTATAAAATATATGTTAATGGTCCAAAAGCAGCTTGATTATATATTGGCCAAGGTACTCGTATCCAAATTAATATTGTTGAAGCATAAATTTCATGGGATCGCTTCTACGTCCGTGCAGACTTCAACTTGTTTCATCTTTTAATCGTAATAATTAGCAGAAAAAGATATTGATTAGTGAGACATACTGCTGCAATATCCTATATATATGTATATAATATATACACACGCACACATATACAGCTTTAAGGAAGATTTGGAATATAAGTAATATGTATATATTTGTAAGGATTGTCGGGATTGATATGAAATGCAATAACCCTGCAGACTCGTAACGTTCATGGCAGCTGGATTTTGCTTAAAGTGTATTTTCCTCCACGATAAAGCAACATCATACATTTAATTTAGAAGCACTTTTACGAATCTCACATGCAGCCCTTGTGTGTATATACTTGATGGTCGGGAAGAAACATTGACAGTTGACACTAATGTATCGTCCCTATTTTGTTTAATTATTTATTTATGTATTGTCTTATTAGATGTCCATCCACTATTTATTTATCATGCAATCTAAATTTAACAACTTAAACAAATGAATAGGAATTAAGTATAAATATACTTCAACGATTTATGAGGTGTCACAATATTATTAAAAAGGACGATCAATAAGATGGGAAACAGATCTTGACTCGTAATATACATCAACAACAAGCATTTTTATTTTGAAGCTAATAAATGTTACACGATGATAAGAATATTGATTAACAGTAATCATAAATGTGTGTATATAAATGTAATCCGTTGGCAGTTGCCTACTGATTTAGTGCTAACAAATCATCATTAATGTAAGTAGTACTTAATATGAAAGAAAAATTAAGCAATATCTGAATGTCTGAAGATCACATATCTGCTACAAAACTAGCTATCATTGTTTTCATGTAGCCATCATTTTCAAATTTCACCTCTTTTTTTCTCTCTCATTCTCTTGAGTTTTTAAGTAGCAAAAATCCCAATTATTATAGTCGCCAAAATAAGATTACACCTGTAACTCAATGTCCATGTGAAAGAGTACGTAGGAGGTAATGCGTGTGTGACTCTTTTAGGGTTCTTAATTTAAAGCCGCAATGGTTTTTCAGACTGATGCGTGCTTCTCATATGAATTATTCATTTTTCTTGCCAAAAGTATCACCCCCAACTGTTATTTACGGCTCTCGAAACCGCCATTATATTTAGGTTTCTAAATGACGTCGTATTAACCTGCAAAATGTCCACCGACTACATACCATCATACAGAAAACGGATTACAACGACTTTTCATTTAACTCCATAAATTAAGAGGAGAAAATACACTCAGGTATAGAAAGTCCAAGCTGCGCAAGCCCTATCAGTATCAAAAAAAAGCGTAGGAAATACAATATTGTTAAGGTGTCCCAACTCCTAGGCCCATCCACAGCCACTAGGAAAGGACTTTTCTTTTTCATCTTTTGAAAACCACAAAAAAATTAACAAAAAGAAGCTGGAGAAAGTGCTTTCATCAGATGTTATTATTATGCGGATATATATTTACGCGCGCGCGCGCGCGCATATATATATATATATATGTATGTATGCGTTTGAGATGGGCCAATTCCATCACTCCTCATGTCATCTCTGAAAATATGGCATTAATTTCGACTCCCAGGCTGGAAAATAAACAAAGTGATGAGTAAACTAAAAACTACGACCACAACTGGTATACTCAACTAGTCTAGTTGTAAAACTATAAACTTCAAGTTGTGAAAACCTGTCCCATGTAAGGGGCCGGTCGGGTATACACAAGTTGGGTATCATGTGAAGCCAAAAGTATGAAATACAAATTATCATTTAGTCTTCTAATATTTTTCCATATTATGAAACTATACCGTGACTGTTTTTCCAGTAAATTATAGTTATGAAAAAATAGAGAATTTACTTTTAAGAGAGTAACTTTTATCTTTTACTCTTAATAAAAACTCTTTTGTTAGTGTAATTTTTTGACTAAAAAGATTATGAATCAAAAATAAAAAGTAAAAATTATGATTCATACACTTTTAAGAGATATTTCTCGGAATATTTGCCGAGATTACCCTGCGTTATCACCATTAATTCTGCGCCGAGCCAAATATACGTAGTTGTACTCTGAGAGAAGAAGGTAAAGCTCTACTTTTCCAGTTGAGAAAAGGCCTGGACATGAAGCCCAAAACGCCTGTGTATGAGCATTTTAAGGGTCTATATATAGTCGAATATTATGAGCCTGGAAGAGACCTTATGAGGCCCAGATGATTTATAATTCTTTGTTTCCGGGCTTTTCTAATCCCACCTCATCAATTATTCTCATTGCGCAACAAATTGTTTGGTAACAGGTGGTGTAAAGTATTAAGTAGCGTGAGAATTTTCCAAGAGTGAGATTGAAGTATAATTTTTTTTCAAAATTAGTAATTAGTATGATGGTTTTCAAGTTTGAAACTTACAAAACTACCCAGTAGTTATTATTTGAACAAATATATGACTGGTAAAATTAAGTTATAGGCTATTTTGCATGAATACCCTTTCAATTTTACGAGTTTGATAAATTGATCTCATAACTTTTTTTCTTAGCAATTCACCCTTTAAAACTTTGAAATTTATTGTAATATTGGTCAAATTGAAAACAAAATTAAAAATTTAGATTGTATTTTTCACCTGAGTGTTTAATAAGGGTAATTAATATCTCTTTGCATCGAATTAATCTTCATATATGCATCACGAGTGAAAATTTATTTGAAATTGGGAGTTAACCGTTTTGGAGCACAAATTTTTCATTCATGACGTGTATAAAGGGTTCAATTCGATGTAAAAAGACTAGAATCATCTTTATTAAACACTCATGTGGGAAGAAACCGATTAAATTTTTTAATTCATTTTTAATTAGACTAATAATGCAATAAATTTCAATGTTTAGGAGGTGAATTGTCAAAAAAAAAAGTTAAGGGGCCAATTTGCCAAACTCGTAAAGTTAAAGAGGTGTCTATGCAAAAACATGTAGTAAAATTAAGTTAAATGTCTAATTCAACTGAGTTTCTAAAAATAACCCTTGATGCTGAAATATTTGTAGCCCAAAAAAGGAAATCCATCATATTTTTCTTTCACTTTGAGAAAAAACTATTAAAATGTAAAAATAAATAAAACAAAAGATGATAAATTTGTATAGGGAACTTCTAGGTACAAATTGATCTTTTTTAATTATTGGTAGCAATTATTATTTTAACTGTTAGTTTAAGATTTAAAAGCAATGTTCGAAACAAAATTACTATAATCATATATTATATCAGGTCATTGAAAACTTATTTTAAAAGTTAAAATAACAGTACTTATCGGTAGTAAAAAAAAATAGATCGTACAGTAAAAGTTAGCATCTTTGTAATGAAAGTTTTTTGCTTTCCTTTTCATTTTGTTATGCTCAAAACAAAGTAGCACAAAATTATACGCAAGTGCTAAATCTTAATTTGAGCTCAATAGTTTGTCAAATATATGCTTGGGAATACTAACGTTATTTGGATATCAGAACTTCAATCTTATAGGAGATGCTAATATATGCCTTCACATTGGATTTCTGCTTCTTTCACTCTCTCTTATTATCAATTCCTTTGCCTCATCGAAGTCCCATAGAAAAAGGTGAGAATCCAAGCAATGTTATCAAGTCTCTAGATACTAAGCTAATTTCTTAAAAACCGCGAAATCGAACAAGCATCCTTACTCAAACCAATTTGCATGGATTGAGTTGTGTTGGCTGCACATTAGTTTGGTAGCACACTGGAAAAATTCCAAACCAATACTTTTTTGTTAGTTTGTTGTGAGAATTGATTTGATTCTTTTAATTCGCGATTTTTTTTTTAAAAAGAGAGATATATAATTTTATTTTTTATATTGCTATATATACATTAATGAAAAAGTTTTTAATAGTTATGTTTATATTGATGGTTACTACTAAATATAAATATTTGGTGTGACGTGATAAGAATCTAGTCTCATTAATCATTGTATTTTTTATATATATTATTTAATTTATTACACCCGTTAGATTAATATTTTACGATTAAAATAATGATATTTATTGATGGGTAAATTTTAGTTTTATACTTTGAGGTGCACATAATGGTGCATAGCCTAAAAGTCAACGCGAGGGTGACAAATAAAATCTACCAGACATGAAAAGGAAAATATCTTATTTGAAATATTAAGGATGTGGTAATGATCGTGATAGAAACGTGAATTGGAGCATGAACATCATGTTCGTAATTGGAGTATCGTGAGGCTATCCCATAGCAAACTTTATGCTGGAGTCAAATGAAGATCTGACCTGAAACCACCGTACACGCTTCCGCACATATTTTCTATTAATTGGTGTAACCATTAAAACCACACCTCCTACATTAAAATAATGTTCATATAGAAGCCCAAATCCTAGCTTCAATAAAAACCAATGCTTTTGGTTTGGGTTGTGTTGAATTGGTGGGACTTCTTGGTTTGATTTAGGGTCAGGAATATCCAAACTAATACTTTCAGGTTGGTTTGTGGTATCCATAAGAATAAGTTGGCGAACGCCCACAATTGAAAAACTAAAAATATTGACGCGTTATTTTTTAATCATAAATAAGATCAAATTGATTTATGAAAAACTTAATTTTACAGTAAAACCAGAAGAGTTGTTGCTAAGAATGAGTTGGCGTGGATGGAAGTATCAATGTTCCAGCTAGTATATGTATGGAGATATTTTGGACTTTTGACTTAAATAGAACAACCTCGAAAATTGCCTAATTAAGTGCACCAATAGCTTAGAGCCTAGTCTCAAGTTTGGACATTGCTGTAACTAACCAAATTCCAGTGTGTGTAAAGGGCCGACTATCACATTTCTTGTCGTCCACTATGAATGCCCGGCCCTTTCGAAGAGTCCGAGGGTAAGAAGAAAATGTGGGAAGTTAATATTAACAAAGGAAAGCGGCACTTCTCAAAGACCAATTCCACCACAGCTAGCCTCCCCAAATTCCTTTTGTCTTTTCTCCATTTATTTAAAGGGATTTTTTTTTAAACAAATATTTATAAAGAATTCTAGGAATAACAAATTCTTTCACTATTTAATTGGAGAGTTTTTTTTTTTTTTTTTTTTTTTTATGACTAAAGGTTAATCATTGATCATTTGTCAATAATAAAATATATGAGGCCTATGTTTCTTTATATAAATTTTATAAAAAATTTTAGGAATAAAAAATTTTTTCACTATTTAATTGGGAGTTTTTTTTTTTTTTTTTTTTTTATGACTAAAGGTTAATCATTGATCATTTGTCAATAATAAAATATATGAGGCCTATGTTTCTTTATATAAAAGAAAGTAAATCATCATAATTCGAATCACACGCTCATATATTAAACATAATATGAGTTGATCTTGTTCAAAAGTCATAGCTAGTTTTTTTTTCCCCCCCCTTATCCGGAAAGGAAACTGTAGCTAGTTATGACATAGAAAAAACCAAGGTTCCGCAAAGCCGTTCCTCTTTGTGAGTGCGGAGCCGCAGCTTCTAGAAGCTGTAAAGCACAGCTCTTATGATACATGTCATATATCAATTATCATGTATTTATAATCTCACTTTTTAAATTAGTGTGAAGACGTTCAGTATTTAGAATTATGATTTAAAATTATTTTTATTTTATATATATTTTTTATAAAAAAAATATATTATAAAAAATTATAAATTATGACTCAAAATTAATGACGAATATAAAAAATAAACTTCGCATATGTCACTCACAATTCAGAAACTTCTGGAAACATAATATTAGTTAAAAACCAAAGACTTTTCGTGTATATTTTGTATTATATATCGATTACAATACAAGTACGCATCACTATATTTCCAATAAAAAAATGTATGCAAATGCTATACATGACACGTGTGACAGATTCTACACACATGCTCGAATCAATTTTATCCACAACAATCAAAACCGTATAAAAACACGTGCCTAAAACTCATCTGGTGGCCGGTCAAAACTGACGACGTAACGTCTCAACCTCTCCGCCTGCCAAGGTAATGCGACGACGGGGAAGGCGACGAAGAAGCTGACGAAACAACACCCACTTCTCCGGCCCCAAAGAAAAGGTCCGACAAGTAATTGTCCATGTTCTCGGGAAGATATCTCACCAACGACTCCGACCCGCATTTTCTGCCCAACCCGTCCCGGTGCTTCTCGTAGAACGCCCTGTACGCCGGCACCAGCCTCCTCGACACCGAATACTTCAGCTCGTCGCGGAGCTTCGCGTCGGGCACAACCCACGAGATCTGTTTCCGGTACGCCTCTTCGAACGACGCATTCAGTCTCAAGAAGCACTCCTTTGTTTGCTCAGACGAAATATCGGCCGTCGGATCCGCTGGCAGAGAAGAGTACACCTTGCTCCACCCCACGCGCTCGTAATTCGCGGCGTAGTTCTTCACCTTCTCCTCGTGCTTCGCCACCCAGTCGTCGCCGAGGAGGAACCGGAGGTTCGAGTCCCGGACCTTTGCGACGACGTATTGGAGGTTGTTCGCGAGGAAGAGATACGAAAGAGCCACGTCCTTGTAGAGCTCGGCTTTGCCGTCGAGCTTGCAGAGGAGGACCAGGACGAGCCACACGAACCGTACGGAGATTGACGATGAGGAAACGTCGGCAGATTCCAAGCTTCCGAAGTACGATTCCGGCAGCGGGGATTGAATTGACAACGGCCAGTCGGCGAAGATGTCAGCGAGAATTTCGCTGTAATCGGTGAGGAACGCGACGTAGTTCATGACGTAACGCGTCAGCGGGTGGACCCCACCGCCGCGAACCGCCGCCTTCGAAGTATCCTTTTGGATCGCCGACTCGAAGTCGGCGAAGATAATCCGAACAGCCTCGCCGAGCTTGAGGAGAGAATTCATGGCTAGAGACCGGACGGCGGAGGTCGACTCGAAGGAGAAGATGGAGTCGATCAGCGGCCAGAGGTCGGAGATCGCGTCGTACAAATCCAGAGTGCGGAACATTTTCTCAGGAGATTTCTTGCACTTGGCTACGAATTCCGGGAAACTAAACAGCCACGTGGCACCCTCTCCGGTGATTTCGGAGTAGCACGATTCTCTGATGGACTCAGAAGCCGAGAACACGTGGTCGCAGAGAATCCTCTCCCCGTAGAAAAGCGTCTTCACGGCGACTTTAACGGCGTTAACCCAGTTCTTGATCTTGTACTCCAAAACCCCCCAATCCATTTTCTGGATCTGCGAAAGGCACGTCTTCTCAACTCCGAGATGGTACAATCCCTCGTCAACAATCGATTTCCTTATAGTCTTGTAAATCTTTACACACTCTTTTCCATAACCGACCGATATCATACAATCTGCGATGGCCTTCAGATCCGCCATGGCCGCCGCGGACACCCGCTCCATCTCAGAGATCGACTCGGTCGTGACTCTGAACTCGTTCTCCAACTCATCCTCGAAATCTGAGAAGCTCGAAACGGTCGAAGTCCTCGACGAATGAGTCGAAACCGATTCGGGATCCAAGTACTGCCGATTGGAGGACATGATCTGGTAAAACTCTTTCTGGAGCCTCTTCATCGCCGTCTCCATCAGAACCTGCGCCCTCACGAGCTTCACGGAGGCGGAACTCTTGGAAATGATCAAGTGCATCGTGGACTGCAAATCCTTGACGGCGTTGAGGTACTGCCCGGCCTCTAGCCGGTCGTCGCCATGGAAGAGAGAAGAAGCCGTGACGTCATCGGAGTCCCACTTCTCGATGAGGGACTGAGCAGTCTCGATGTTCTCGTCCAGTAGAGTCTCGCAGAATGTCTGGTGCGGTGACGATGGAGGAATCGTACTCCTCGAAGGAGAACTCATGGGTGAAGGAGATCTAGACCCGAACAACATGCTTCTCAATCCTTTTCTCGGCATCAATCACTGGTATATGATTGATTTCCAGTCCCAGATTATATATATGATTTTTCTGATCAGTGAGTTTCAGAAATGCTCAAAGGGGGTAAGAATTGAATACTATATTCTACGTGATTGTTTCCTTTTTTTGTTTGCTTGGCTGTGAAGAATTCGTGAAAAGTGAGATAGTGGAGAGGATTTAAAGTAGAGGGGGTATATATAGAGTGGGGAAAGATGGTCACGTAAGATGTGAATTGAAGCCAATTGGTTGACTATGTGGTTTTTGTGCGTTAACGCGTGACAAGGTCCTTTAATAATACGCGGTCATTGTTTCTATTTTATTTTATTTTATTTTTTGATGTATTTTTGCTGCTGCTTTATGGAATTACGTTAGATATGATCTAAACGGAAGTACAGTTGATTTTTATGAACAAAAATGGTCCCGAGTCAAAAGGGTAGAAACGGAGCAAAACGGTAAAGGCAGCGAAGTTTCTTCGATGCTGATAAGATAACGGGGCGCATTAAAGCCTTTTAGGCAAAATCATTACACGAATTTACGTTTCAAAGATTCGTCGCTTTCCTTTCGTCACTATTTCAAAGTTTTCCATTCTATTTTTTTTTAAGATTAAAAAAAACTCGGTTAAAAGGGAGTTTCTTTAATTTGTCTTATCTAACGGTGATCGACTATTATATAAGATAAATAAACAAGGAGAGAAATCCAGGTCAAAGAAAACGGAAACGGTTATAATTAAGGGGCCATTTCCGGGAGACTTTTCTATGATAATACCGGTTTTTGCCCGTTACATCTAATTAAAATTATATTAAATTAAAAAAATATATATAAAATAAATAATTTTTAATACAGATTTATAATTAAAAGAATTAACAATAATTTATTTTTTCCAGTCACACTTAAAAAACTCTCTATTATTAACTTTAATAAGCAAGTAATCCCTTAAGATGTGTTTCGTTGGGTGGAAAGGAAAGGACTAGAATAAAATGAAATTCAAATTTGATGTTTTGTTGGATTTATAAGAAATGAATAGTCATTCAAAAGGAATTGTCATTCACCGATTTTAGGTGAATCATCATTCTTTCCTCACATTGGAGGAATAGTCATTCCAAGTTATTTTCTTTATTTTTTTTCCATAATTACCCTTCAATATTATAATATAATTAAAATATATTATATAGTAGTTATATCCTATAATATGTAATATAATATAATATACAATAAAAATATTATAATATAATATAGTTATAATAATACAATAATTAATTTATAATATAGTCATAAATTATAATATATTTATTTAATATTCTATAATAATATATACAATATATTATAACGTAATCATATCTTATAATATAATATATACTAATAATATAAGATAATATAATAATACAATAATATGATATAATACAACATAATTGTAATATTTTAACAAATAATATCACAATTATACAAATAATTCTAATATAATTATTTCAGTGCATAATATTATATTATAATTATATTATATAGTATTAATATAATTATGTCCATTACATTAATAATAATATAATAATTAATATAATTAATAT
>NW_010368059.1:224407-241755 GCF_000414095.1 Morus notabilis | reverse complement strand
TTATATTATCAATTTTAATAATATTAGTATATTCTATATCATAATTATCTAATATATTATATAATAATAATTTTATTATATTATATTACATTTTATATATTATATTAATTAGTTATGTATAATAATAAAGGTAATTTTGTTAATATAAAAATATTCAAGTTTTATTCTATAGTATTCCTAAAATTATAACTAAATAAATGAATCAATTTTCTTTTCCATTTCATTACCATTATCAGTCTCATTCTCATTACTATTACCATTTTCTCACTGCAATCAAATGCACTCTGAGATAATTGAGGAGAAATATATGGAAAGAGAGAGAATAATATAGTAAATTAAAAAAAAAGAGCTATCTATTAATCTTTTTTTTAATAGAAAATAAACTATATAGTCACCGAGGGGATGTTTGAGAGATGTATTCAAACTCGTGATTCTAATTTTGCTACAGTGTTTTTTATCTGAATCTCTTAAAGAATTTAAATTTAAAAATTTATTCTCTAACAAAGTTTCCGTCAATAAATTAGAATCATTGACTTTAACGCGTTAACAAAATGAACCTTCAGATTTTTCTCTTCTTTTTCGCTGAATCGAGGATTAATTGCTTACTTAATACGTCTTGTAAGCTCTCTTGCATACAATTTACAGAAAGGAAATATATAAGTATATAGTTATACTCTTTCAGGTAAGACAGTCAAGCAAAATAACAATGTTTCGGTATTCGGAGTTTAGGTCCAATGGCATTGCTTTTATTTTTTAAACGGGAAATTTTTTTGTTATTTTTCTTTTGAAGGCAACGCTAATGTATTATAAAATCAATTTTTTTTTTCCACAATGATCCTTAAATGCTCCAAGAATTTTTCTTAGCCAGAAAAAAAAAAAGCAGAGAATGATCTTCCTACGTACATAAATGGAGAATTGACTTGAGAATTAATTTCACGCGGCTGTGTTACTATGAAGAGTTCTGTGAAACGGGGTGTTGCTAAGTCTGCCGCCTCTCAATAAATGTCTGGGGGCAGCATTGGAACCGGTTTATAAAACCATATATGGTTTTATAAACTACACCAGAAAGTAACTAGATATTTGGGAAAAAAAAAAAAAAAGACGGAGTCTACGGTTTAGTTATTATTTTCTTGTCGTTTTTTAAGTGCAAACTAAGTCTACGTACTTAGCTCTAGCTATTATAATAAAATACGTTTATATATGTTGTTAGTTTTATTATTGACTTTGTTCCTCAAAATTAGGGTGAGGGTTAACTTGTTTAGTGGAGAAAAGGACTAAATAAATGGACTCAAATTATAATAAGTTGTTTTATATGTCAGGAGTAATGAGAAAATTTGTAACAATTAATTAGGTTGGGACGAAAAATTCTAGAGCACTTTAAGGATGTGGCGTTAAAATATAGATCGGTGGAATAATAAGTTGGTTTTAAAATACTTTCAAAATGATTAAAAATAATAAAATAAGAACACAACAATAAAAACATTGTGCAGCAAAAGGAAACAAGAAAACAACTGTGACATACTAGAAGCATTTGCTCTCTTCTTCTTTTTTTTTTTTTTTTTTTAATTTTCTTTTATTGTGTGTCTTTACAACCTGTCAAACTAGTGAGAAGCATAATCAAAGAATTAAGACATATTCTATCTTTGGGTAGGAAAACAATGCATTCTTGAGGCCTTCTATGTTTGTTATGACGTAAATCATTTTCAGGTACAAATTACTTTTCAAATAAAAAAGATAAAACAATTTTTTTTTTTTTTTTAAAAAAAAAACATCTCATGTATAGTCCATAGATACTATCGTATACTTTGTGTTCCATTAATTTCACCGCGTCTATAAAACAGTCCAAATCCAAGATTTCTAATTTCTTGGAAGCCTCATATTTTGATGTAAATTATTTGCATGGAAATTCTTGAATAGATACTAATTATAATTCATAAGTAATTAATAATATGTTGATTTAAGCAGTGGCAGAGATTACTCTCAATGGAAGCACATAATTTGAAATTTTAATTTTCTAATGCAAATTTCTAAAAAAATTTCATTTATGCACCCAATAAGAGACTCATAATTTTATCCCAACTCAATAAAAAAAATATACATATCCATTAAATAATATATAATGCTAAATATTTATCTAACCCCTTCGCATTTCATATACAAGACAAATACATGTCTCAGTCTCTAGCTACCGGTGCCTTTGCCGATCGATTCTCTTCGTTTTCTTTTTCAGGGAAAGATTTTTAATCGCCTTTTGATGGCAAAATAAATTACGCACAGTTAGAGGCTTCACTTTGTAGCATAGTTCTTGGAATTATTACGTAACTTGCTTCAACCAAGTCAGTAAAACAGTAATTAAAAAAAAAAGAACAAAAAAGAGTGCTGGTAACAAATTGAAACGTGATAAGGCGATTAAACATAGTTAATAATTTGTTGTTATTTGTTCTTATTGGTTCCATCAAAATCAATATATAATACTTTATCCTTGTATTTCGGTTTACACGCAACAGATGTTAGAAACGCTCTTATATAGCTCTAGCTAGCTTATTACTGTTTTGTTTTCCTTTTGGATGATTATTATCATTTTTTACGATATGTAATTTATCCTACGTATGTGATGAGACAAGCAAGAAAAACGAACAAAATAACGATTATGTGCAGCCAACTAAATTCCCCTTTCTAAGAAAAATAAACAATCTGCGATGGAATTGTTCCCTTAATCACCAACCGTTTTAACATAAAAAACTCAGACCCTTTCTATTGTCACAATCCGAGTTACCTCAAAAATATATTTGTGTTAAAACTTTTATTTTCCCCAATACTGAGTTCGCAAACCCTAGTCGCTATTCTACCATGTACAGTAAAACTTCTATATAAAATAAGATGTTAGGACAACTTTTCAGTGACTACAGAACATTTTTAAAAAGACAATTTTGTTGTCGTTAGAGGAGGAGTTTCAGCAGCGACGACAGTATTGGCGTCGCTAAAGATCTATTTAGCAACAAGTCCGTAGCGAAGACTTTTTAACTGTGGAATATCGTCGCTAAAAAGAAATTTTTCTGTAGTGTATGCATATTTTTCAAATTTAAAGCCTAGAATAAAAAAGAACTCCTTAATATGATGAATTTTATAGAGAAATATATTTTATATTTTTGTATTTGATTGATCATTAATTTATATTTTCATTAGGCTCTAAATGATTCAGAAAAAAATTATTATCTTATGAATTCAGCGAAATTATTAATTTAGTACATTGGTTTAGGTCGAAACCGAAATATTGATTATTTAATCAAGACTATTAATTTATTGCACATTCATTATCGAGGTTTTACGTATTTTATTTCTCAGTTGGAAAATTCAAGCAAATTGTTATTTATTAATACAACTACTTTTAAGCTTATCGTAAAGTAGATCAATATTAATTAAGATCTAAATTCGTTTATAATACGGCAAAGCATCATTATTACTGTTACTTTCATCATGACTTTCATCATCTTTTGGTTTCATTCATCACTTATACATAATGCTACCAGCTATCGTCATGGTGATTGTCAGCAGCTTCTTCTTTTTTTTTTTTTTTTTTTTTTTGGTAAGATTCTACGAAACGGTAATACCTCAATAATAGATTTTTTTACATATTTATAAATTTTAATGTGATGTTGATTAAATTTAACATTCATGACATATGCACTACACCCTACTATAAAAAGCAATTTATATATTATGATTATTTCTTTCTTTTTCTCCCTTTTGTTGGGTAGAGAAAGCTTCCTACAACTTGGCAACTTTAATAATTTTTCTTTTTTTCTAGCTTTCTTTCTTTCTTTTTTTAGAACTTTTTCTAGCTTTCTGCTTCACGAAGAAATGACTACTAATAGGGTGTTATTTTTTTGAAAGCATATTGCATATTGTGGGGAAAAAATACAATTAATTCGTTGTAGAGATTTGTTTGAAATATTTATAAAAGGAGTGTAAAAAGTAATCACTAAAATTTTAATTTTAATTAATCGCTGGTTTTAGAAAGAAAGAGAAGTATACTAGTTCTGGCAATAAACCCCCTTAATAATTTCCTAGTTATATAAATATTCTTAATACAAGGATTTCCTACCGTGCATCAAGCCATCATCGATGACCAGTTTAATTAGCTTAACCAATTTTTAATTAGTTTGCCTAATAATACCTTGATCCAGATGCTTCGAATCTGTCTTTTATAGATGGATTTTTCTTAATTGGCATATAATAATTACAATACCCTATAGGCGACCAGCAAGGTTACGAAAACAATAATTAATAATGTGCACTATATAATCCACCAATGAAAACTTTGTAACTGCCCCACGTACAAAAAATGTGGAGATGTACATATAGATAATCATGAATTTATAAAATATTAAGTAGCCAAATTATAAAATAACATAAAAGTAATAAATTGTCAATAAACTAATCATGCTTGTATAATTTCAACACCTTTGTTCAGAAAAAATAATAAACTCAATCATACACCTAATCATTTCAGCATTTTATTATTGTTTTTGCTCATGCGGATCATTTATTTGAAGAACGTATATGGAAAACAATTAAGTTGATTAGGTTGAAAGCTTTTCTACCAATAAAACGGGCCGGTTTGATTAGGTCAAACAAACACTATATATTACATAAATAACATTTTACGTAATCTCACAATTATAGCTAAAACCTTTTATGCCTCGTTCATTTCACCGATTCGAGTTTTCAGTTTTAAGTTTCTACAGTAAAAAGCTCTTAGAAAATGTCACATCTAACTTTTTTTACTACAGTGAAAAGCTCTCAGAAAATATCACATCTCAGTTCGAATTGAAAACTCGAATCCGCGAAGTGAACGAGGCCTGTCTCAAGTCATTAATTATTCATCAATTTAAATTACTAGATCAATTAGAATCAGTTATGATCTGACCTCTCGTTCTCTGAACAAATTTATTTGGAATAGAAGGAGAAAATAAAGAAAAGTACAAGTCTGAACAAAAAAGAATATTACGACTCCCCTCTTTGAAAGTACAACGGTTGAATTGTATATTAAAGGATCTTGATTCTAACCCTTATTATTTTTGTATCTATTTTAAGTTGTTGGCTTTTTATAAATAAAACACCGGTTAATAAAAGAATGAGAACTCAGAATTGATATAAAAGGTTAGGATTATAATTTGGTATCCTAAACTCTTAAGGGAAAAAAAAACATAGAGAATTGGGTATCTAGCGTGTGTGTATATATTTTAGATTCATATCTTCTATTTAATTGTAGTGTTTCAATTGGTATCTAACTAATGATATTATGTTACTTCGTGTAAATTTAAACTGGTTTTTAATAAAATTTTTTGTACTTATCATGAGATGATGTAGCATTGGTTAGATGTCAATTGAGACACCAACAATTAAACAATAGATCCATACATTTTGAGATTTTAAGTACTATGTATCACTCTATCGAGACAAAAAGAATCCCAAAGACTGATTTTGCCCCAGTTATAGGCCTTCTTCTCAGATATCGCAATTGAATTGGGATTTCTCTATTGTGGAACATATGGACCCACAGCCATAGATTATAAGACCTGATATAAGACCCACAGCCATATGGACCCACACAGCCATAGATTTTGATATTTTTGGTTCCCGGCCTTCTTTTCCGGGAACCAAAAAAGTTCTTATGCAATGCAGCCGCAATTATAAGACCTCAGCATGTGCGTAACACCATATGATAAGTTGGAAAATGCTAAGAAATACGTAAATAAGACAAGACATGATCATGACAAAAAGCAGATAAAGAAAAGAAAAAATTAAGGAGGCGGGAAATGTTGAATTCTAGTATAGCCCATAGCTAAAGGTGAGTATTGCATATGGTCAAAACTACCTGATCATTATATATCTCTTTGTACAGCAAGAAACTGACGACCGAATTTCAGATAGCTCACTGTCAACGAAAATGATTTGAGAATATAATCCAATTTTAATTGGCGTCTAATGAGAAGCAAGTGGTAATTTCAGCCGTCAAATTTGTGAAAAATCAAATATTTTTTTAGTGTAATCTTCTATTTGGTTTCAAATTCAACTTTCTATAGCTAGCTCGACCTTCCACGATAATAAATTTGTTAGCTTCCATATCCCTTCCAATTTCCACGATATAATAAGTCAAATGCATGCATGGTGGTTCGACTTCAAAACATTGTGGGCCCGACACTACCTTTTATTTTATCAGCAATCAAATAATCGTGCTTAAAAAAGAAATTAAAGTTCACATTCATTGAAAAGTACTAACAAATGTGATATATTTCCCCTTCAAACGAATACGCTATCCAACAGTGAATTGGTCGTTATCGGGGTGCTGAAGAGCAAACAACAATAATATCCCAGTTAAGTTTCTTTTTTGTTCAACGAATTATTCATTCAACCACCAGATCAAAACATTAATATAATTAGGAGTAAGCTGCAAGCAATATTTAAAATTCTCACGTTTGTGATTGACTATTAATATTCATCAGTCCTCATGTTGTGGGTTTCTAGATCGATCGATCTAGTTATTATGTAAATTCCTTTGGGATTATATATAAGTGAAAAGGAGATTATACCTTTTTCTTTCTTCAATCAATGCATGCAAAGTTACAAGTTTATTTCAAAAGTCGTAGCTATGATATTTAGTTCTGAAACCTGCATGGAATGAATAGTTATCCAAAAAAAAAAAAAATGGAACGTATAGTACTTGTATGAGTTTGAGAGTGGAAATCATTGTGGAAATTCAGTCTATCTATAAAATATACAATAAGGTATATTAATTAACAAGATATGTTTGATCTGTTTACTATAGCTTGCTAGACATATTGGGTGCGTTTGGAATTAATTTCTTCTTATTTTTGAAAATGTTTTTGCACACCTTTAGAGGCACGAAAATGAAAACGATCTTCAAACTGTGTCTGTTTAGCAAATATTTTGAAAACAAAAACAAAAATTAGTAAGAATGATTTTTGTGAAGGAATTAAAAAATGGTTAAAAGTTATTTTCTCTTTTCTGTTTTCATTTCCTAGTACTTGTCAACAACGTTATAATATATTAATTAATAATTATAACCAAAGACGATTTCACTTTTTTATTATACTCAAAACAATCTCTTAAAAAGCCAATCAAACATAATTTTAAAATCTGTCCTAAAATGATTCTCAAAACAATATCATTTTTACTTTTTTATTAAAAACAAAATCATTTTGAAAACATTAACAAACTGGCACGCTATTTACAAGGGACGCCATCAATGTTAGGATAAAGTAAAAGGAAATAAATAAATGAATAAAAACTATATCACAAACAGCAATGAACAGCATACCGCGCGCATGTGTAAAATTAGTTAATCACTCTAATAATTAATAACTTAGTAACATTTTTTTTTTTGGTTTCTAATTAGCCAATTTCTCCATATAACTAATGCCGCTATCTGTTTCCTGCTATCAACACAAAGAAACACGTTAAGGTCGTCCATTGCTAATAATGTGCATATGTGTCTCTCGTGTGTTCAGATATTTACTAAACTAAGGCCTCGTTCATTTCACCGATTTGAGTTTTCAATTTTAGATTTCTACAGTAAAAAATTCTCAGAAAATATCACATATAACTTTTTCTACTACAGTGAAAAGCTCTCAGAAAATATCACATCTCAGCTCAAATTGAAAACTCGAATCCGTGAAGTTAACAAGGCCTAAATATTACAATTTGTCAAAAGTGCAAGATCAAAACTATAAATAAGAAAGAAAGCGTCCAAACTTGTTTTCCCACATGTTACTAGCTAGTTTGAGAGCGAAAAGGAAATCTAACAACAGTGTAATATGCAATTAATGTCTTGGATTTCTCAAATTAAATTAATGAAATTGACTATAGGTTTTTCATTAATTATATTAGATCAGGCTCATGACTGTGAAAAAGATGGTTGTGCATGAAGAAAAATCGCAATCTAACGTGAGATGCAAATTGCTGTCTTGCAGTTGTATCATGTCTTAAGTCTTAATTAATACACCACCACCACGTATTAGAACGATAAAAAGAAAATGTCAAGAAGAATCAAGAATTTCGCTTTATTGAATTTGCTTTGCGCATGGTGCGGATTCTATTTCTGTGTTAAATATTTAGCGGATGATCATAAAGCTTTGATCTAGCTAGTTGTTTTAATTAATTTATGGTTCAAAACGTGGGCAGTACTCATAGATTAATATTACTTTCAGCACTAATAATTAGCCACCACGTGAAAACTTGCACGGATAATTTATTCTAGCATTGTCAGATGATTTATGGAGTTCGATTGGCATCATTAGCAAGTCAATTATATTTATTCATAATTTTTTTTTATGGAATTCATAATTCTCTTTTAAGTGATGGGAAAACTGACTTTAATTAGTTAGTTTTCTTAGGTCGTCACATTCAATAGGCTATCAAGCACGCTATTTTAAAATAATAATAATAAGAATATTAAAGGTTATGCTGGCTCATTTCTTTGTGCACTCATTAACCTAATTAAAATTCAATCTAGCTAACGCCTAGAATTGTCAGAATGTGCCCATTCGTCGAATATATACACATTAATACAACAGCCAAGTTGCTAATGCTTAGAGTACTAGTATATAAAATTATGCTCCCAAGATTTTGGGGGGCAATGGATACCAAATAAGAAATAAAAAGTAAATAGTCGCCTTTTCAAAAGAATGCATAAGAAAATAAAGATGCAAGTAAATTAATGAACCAAATTAAGGAATTATAACTAGGGTTACTTTTCAAGCGGAAACTTATATAGAGTAATTTAATGTTCGGCTATCTTTTGTTGCCAGACGTTGACCCGTTAAAATATGTCAACGCTTTTAAACTCCATACCAAGTTTTCAAACATGTAGCTATAAAGGGAACACGTGAAACATTGAAAGCATGTCAACGGTTTAGAAGCTATAATTTTGTGAGCTATACCAGGAGTAATTAATAAATATCAACTAAGACCAGAGGCACCTTTTTCTATATATATTTATATGTGTTTTTATTGACTTCTCGAACTTTGAACAGGCCGCCTGTGACCGTTTAAAAATATTAATTTTTTGTTCAATGCCTGACCTGCCCTGCTTAAAATTTTTGAGCCGCCCGCCCGAGCTCAAGAAGGCCCGTGGACGGACCACGAGCCTGGCTTTTGCTGCCCGAGCCCGCCCGGAATGCCCGAAAATATTTTTGTTTATATTTTTTAATTATTAAGTTATTTTGTATTAAAATTATATAAAAACTAAAATCAACATTCAACACACATTATTAACACAATTTAATAAATTAATTTTGTATATTGATTTTTAAATTCGTAATTCATGAGTGCATCGTTAAAAATCTTACCAAGAAAAACCCAATTGGGATAAAAACTTGGTAAGAAAAAAAGAGTGCAATCATTTTGTGACGAATTACAAATTTCACTAACTTATAAAGTCTAATTATACAATTACAATGTCAAAAGCAAATACATATTTATAAATTACAAATTTACAATTTAATTTGAAGCTGAAGGATTGGCTTCAAAATTAAATGTTAATCTATTAAATTCATCGATCCATTCTTGACTTGTCGGTGAAATTGTATCCTGTAAACGTTGATCGGCACTATCCCAATCCTTAATGCAAACCAAGGCTTCAACAATGTCCCTTTGTAATGTGTTTCGGCGTTCCTCAAGTATTCATTCTGTCGTACTAAAGGCTTGTTCAGATGAAACAGTGGAGACTGAGATCAAAAATATATCTATTACCAATTGAGTTAGGATTGGCCAAGTTAATGCTCGTGTCCTCTACTATTTAACTAAGTCAAATGATTCTCTAGTACCGTCGATTATTAAGCTCTCACTGAGATACGCCATAAGCTCGTTGAAGCCGCCACCGCTGCTGCCACATGTTGATGAAAATCCACTCCCAGCTTCTGTTTGAGTTGTCTTCTTCTTCTTCTTCAACCCGAAAACATTCAAGAATGAATGCAGGTTTTCATCTTGTTGTTGCGGTTCTTAATACTCTAGAGTTTGTGCTTCTAAACCTATTCTCATATTTACTATAGATCGAAAATATTTTTTCCTTTATTGTTAGAAATTGGTCCGAACAATTGATGCCTAAAAATTCACCTAAGTTTTTTAAACTACTTTCTAAACCGTCTAATTTTAATCTATGATCAAAAATAGTACCTAAACCATACAACAAAGACAACTTAGACCAATATTTTTTAAATTTCTTTTCCACAAAATGGATAGGAACTCATAAGATTGGATCCGCCCTAAAAATTGATACAAAACTTCGACAAAATGGATAGACACATATAAAGGTGATGTTGGGTAATATGTTCCGCTAAGTTTTAAAGTAACTTCATGAAACCTACCTAAAAATTGATACAAAACTTTGACAATTTACCAATCATATGTGTCTATATGTCATGTTCCTAATTTTGCACAGATATAGTCTATTATAGCATCCTTATAGGGGATGCATTGTTGAAGCTTAATATAAGTTGAGTTCCATCTTACAGGCATATCTAAGGCTAATGCTCTAGGAGGTATATTTAATGCTTATAAGAATCTAAACCAATCTTGTTCTCTTTGGTTACTATCTTGAATCCATGCAATACAGTCTCTAATTCTTTTAATGTGAGTACCCATTTCTTTTAAATCGGATTTAACTATTAAATGAATTACGTAGCATGCACAACATTGGTCGAAAATAGTACTATCACCGAATAAACTTAAATCATTTTTGAAGTACTCCATTGCTTTAGTATTTACTGTATTATCTAATGTTATAGCCATTACTTTATCTTTTAATCTAAATTCATCAATTATATTTAAAATTATATTATATATTAAATCAGAGCTTTGTGATCCTAAAACACATGTAAAACCTAATATTCTCTTATCTAAATCAAATCTTTTAAAGTAATGTCCACTTACAGCTAAACAATCTTTATTGACAACGGCATACTAAATATCTGCCGTTAACGCAACGCACCCGCTAGTCAAGTGTAAAAGGTTTATTAATGCTTCTTTTTCTTTTTTAAATAATTTTAATAAATCTTTCCTAAGAGTAGTTTTTGAAGTGAATTGTGCATTACGATTATGTGTAACTTTAAAATATCATTGCTAATTAGGATGCTCTACAAAACTAAGTGGTTGACCTAATACAGTTATCATTCGCGCAACTTCCATACGATCTACTTGCATATCATATTTCTAAGTAGTTAGACCACCGGTTGGGCGATCAAAAGATAATTGTGTTTGGCGGAGTTCGGGTTCGCTGGACTAGCTAAGCTTTTGAAGACACTTTTCGGAGTGTCTTCTCAAGTGTGTGGTACCGTGAATAGTGTCACCTTGTAATTTAGATAAACAATATTTACATTGAGCTATATGTTTAGTGTTACCTTCACTGTCGATCTCCTCAATTGTGTTGAAGTGATCCCAAATTGTCGAGGTGCGCCTGCAATTCCTCCTGGAGGTTGCAACATTTGCAGACGCAGTCGCACTTGCACTCGACGCTTCTCCACGCCCACCACCATTGTGACCATGACCTCCAGTACGTCCACCAGGGCTCGGATTAACAGATTCATGTGTAATAAATTCATTAGTGGGAAATTGCCCTTCATCCACGTTGTGTTGGGCATCAACGGAAATACCACTATAACCAAAAGAATTCATTATAAAAAAATAAGAACGATTTGAGAGAGTGAGATAGAGAGAGCTTTAGGATATTGTGATAGTTTTTAGAAAAATTATGAGAGAGATTTAAGAGATTGAGAAAGATTGAGAGAAACTGAGAGAGATTGAGAAAAATTGAGAGGGATTGAGAGAGTTTGAGTGAGGAAAATGTGTGGGGGATGGGGGGTATTTATAAAAAAAAAATGTGGGTTAAAAAATTAATTTTTTTCCCCTAAATTCGAATCCAACGGCTAGTTTTTTTTAGCCGGTCAGGTTCGGGAGGGCTCGGGCAAAAAAATAGCCGTTGTGGTCGGGCAGTTCGGGCTTCGGGTCAGGTCGGGCTCCAATGGTAAAAAATTGATCCGCTGACCGGGCTCGGGCTTCGGGCATATCAGGCCTTACCGAAAAAATTCAAAAAAATTCCGGCGAACGGCGATAACACGGCGGCGGGCTCCGGCGAGTTGTACATTTTTTAGCTGCTCGAGCCTGAGCCTGAGAAATAAAGTTGGACGGGCCGGCATTTGGGCCTACCCGCCAAGCCCAAAAAATTCGGGTCTCAGGCCGGCCCAAAGTTCCAACACTACTTCTCTCTGCTACATTTTAAGACATCATAATAAAATTTTAGATTGACACTTTTCTATCTACTAGATAAAAAACACGTGTTACGCATTTGTGTATTAAATTTTAATTACGGTATCATTATTAGAAACATAAAAAAGTCTAAAAAAAATTAAATTTAAGGACAAGTAGCTAAAAAAAGGGGAAAATAGAACTAAAGTGATAAGAGAACAAAATTTTGAAGGAAAAAAAAAAAAAAAAAAAAACAAAGCGATCATTGTTTAAGAACAGTGTAGCCACTGTTTAGGAATAGTGACTAACTACGACGCTGACAGACACATGAGCGTTACAAGAAAAAAAAAGACAGTGCTGCACTATTTATTATTAGGGCTGGCAATCCGAGTAATGATACGACCACACAATTCGAAATCCGTACGAAGTTAATGTGTTTAGTTTAGTATAAATGAGTTAGGATCATAATTGGGTTGTCACGATTAATAAATGAGTTGGGTTAGGGTTGACCTCCTAACACGAATTGACACGATTAACTATATGTGTCATCTGTAATCTAATGATATATGATATAACATAAATGTTTATATGACATATTAAATACAAATAATGTGAATTTTAATATTTGTAGGTAAAATTCATTTATTTTTCTTAAAGGAAAAGATAAATTGATCAATAACATGTTAAACCCGTCATGACCGTGTTAAATAAGTCATTATTATATTAGTTATTTATTCAATATATTAATTTAAACGTGTTATATGGATTGACATGATTAATAAATAGGTCGTGTTTGGATTGATATTTTGAACACGTTTAATAAATAAGTCGTGTTTGAGTTGATATTTTATGACACAATTAATAAATATATTGACACAAACACGATCTACTAACACGAATTGTCACCCTTATAATTATTACTGTACACTTTTCAACTAAAACACCGTGAACAGTGGGAAGGATTGCCATTTCTATTATATAGATGCGTGTGTGTTTGAGTTTAATAAACTCAATAGCAATTTGATGATAAAACAACTTTTGATGGGCTAGGTTTTTGGAATGAAGAACTCGTGATGTATCACATCATATGGTAGCAATCCGTTGACAGAGTTTTACCCATAATGATCCTATTCCAGGGTTATAGCCTCTCAAGTAGATAAATATTAATAGAATGGAAGAAGAAAAAAAAACCCCATAAAACTGAAAGTCATCACCTCAAAAAAAAAAAAAAAAAGAGTGAAAGTAATATCAACCGATCGAGGATGGTAATAATATTGAAGACAATTCATGTAAATAAATTTGGTCTTCTGCGCCATCTTATATATAACTTATTTTCGATAAAAACAAATAAAGAACACATTCTTTCTTTCTCGTTCTTTTTCCCCAAAAAAACCTATAAATATATATATATATATATATATATATATATCTAGAAAAATTGTGCATGCAAATATGGCATAAGAAAATGCAATATTACTCAAGATCTACTATGTAAGATAATTTTTCTTTGGCGTTTAGTGTGTGAGTCATGGATCCCGCAATATAAGGGGGAGATAGCCGCCATGGCGTTCTTCTGTATCCCCACACTTGCGTGATCCATGACGTTCTGAGAAAGTGATAATGTAATTAGAATAAGCCATCATTAAAATTTGAAAATCCCATGAAAAGCCAAACATGGGAGTACTTTACTCGGATTAAGACGTCTTATTTAGATTAATTTCTGTTTCAAATAGATCATGACGGATGCAAAGATTTTTCCACGCACAGATTTTTGTTTTGTAACAATTTCTTGGAAACTGATTTGCTAAATCCAATATGTCATGCTTCATTTCGATATACACCTATACATTTTCATAGATTATTCAAGATTGTCTACATACATCAAACATAAACATACTTAAGGAAGCTTCTCAAATTAGACAGTGATATTTTAGTCATCTTATATATTGACAAGACACAGCTGTTTGGCATTATTAGAAAAAGGTTTACCTCGTACCATTATTTTTCCTGGGTGAAATCTTCTATCAATTTTAATACATCATTTTATAGAAATTTTCTCCATTAGGAGATCCCATTGGGTAGAGTCAATTTTTAATTGATAAATCTGATCAAAAGACATCAAATTAAAAATGTATATAAAATATATAATTTTTAATACAAATTTAATATTTAAAAATATAAAATTACTGTTCTAACAAAAAAAAAGAAAAAAATTACCGGTGATTTTATTTTGTCTTTTCACCCTAACAGATGTGAAGTTAATCAATACCTTATATTCTTAAAGTGCTATACTGTTACTACCTTGTTTTTTCCCCCAAAAAAAAAAAAAAAAAAAAAAAAAAAAAAAAAAACAAGATGTAAAACTTAGTATGTGTTTGGAACCGTTTTTAAAAACGGTTCTAACATATTTCGAGAAGCAAAAAATAAAAACGAAAATAATGAGAGTAGTTTTTTAAAAAGAATTAAAAACAGTTAAAAGTTGTTTTCACTTTTCTGCTTTCATTTTTTAGTACTTATTAATAATATTATAATATATTAATTAATAAGTACGATTTTACTTTTTTATTGTACTCAAAACAATCTCTTAAAAAAATTAACCAAATACAATCTCAGAATTAGTTTCAGAATGATTTTTAAAACAATCTCATTTTTACTTTTTTATTGAAAATAAAATCATTTTAAAATAAATTTCAAACGCACCCTTAGTTCCGAACAGCAGCACGTGTATTTAGCAACATAATAATAAAAAATAAATAATTATTAAAAATAACAGTCTGTATATTTAAGTAGTAAGTGTGATTTTATAAATGATCTTTTTAAGTTACAAGTGATTATGTGTTAATTGCATAACAAAAATAAAATTTATTAAATTCTAAGGGAAGCTAAATCAGCCAGTAGTTTAACGACTTCTAAATTTTAAGAACTTAACTTATAATAGAGCTTTGCGAACCAAATTAACCTCGTTCATTTCGCTGATTCGAGTTTAGAATTCGAGTTGAGATGTGATTGTATGTGAGAGCTTTTTACTGTAGCAAAAAAGTTAGATATGATTGTTTGTGAGAGCTTTTTACTGTAGCAAAACTCGAATTCTAAACTCGAATCAGCGAAACGAACGAGGCCTTATACAAGTCGAAATTTAGAGTACTAGCAGCAAAATTAGTCTTATGGATATTGCTTATAATACTTGTGTAGCTAGGCACAGTTTATAACGAATTACAGTTTATGAGCTTTCTTATTACTTTTTTGAAAAAAAAAAAAAGCATGTTGGTGTTGGGTCTTGGTTTATGTGTTTAGGTATGCTCATAAGCAGGCCTAACCGGGTAAGGCTGCCTAACAAGTAACAATAGGACCACATGACCAAACTTTGCTGTGTAATCAAGTCATCCGAAAGTGATGTTTTCCAAACAAATCAAATGGCAATTCATTTGAGCCATTGGCTTTGTAAATCTAGGACGCGTGTAGGTGACTAGTTCTACTCTACACTACTCTTTAGAGTATTTCAATTTGCACAATGTGTAACTATTTGGATTTATGTAAGTTCTATTCTACACTACTCTTAGAGTATTTCAATTTGCACAATGTGTAACTATTTGGATTTATGTAAGTCACCGCGTTAATTTGGTTCAAGAAAAGTTGCTGTCCTTAAATGAATAGGTTTTTGTTACTAGCATAAAAGAAAATGAATTGGTATTTTGTCTCCATAAGTATGTTAATCTGAAACTGATGAGAACAATGTGAACTTGGCAGCTTATTTTGGAATGCATATATATATATATATATATATATATATATATATAATTGATGAGTTAGAACCAGCCTGGACAATTGGTTTGGACTGTGACGTTAGGCAGATCACGTCACTTCACGGAGATGAACAATACAGCTATTCATCTGAAAGGACGATTGAGTTTGAGTAGTACTTCATGATTTTTTGTGTTCACCTTTTATTTTTAGCTTAAGATTGAGATAAAGATGATGGTTAGTGACAACTGGGGAGAACAATATACGTTAAGTCTTGTTTGTAAACAGACAATTAGGACGATACAGAAGCAATTGTTTGAAAACAGACAAATATATAAAGGCATGCTTCGGTTTTATGTATCATGTATTTTCCAGTATTAATTAAATATTTAAAAGACATAACAAATGGACCGCATAGCGCAGTGGATTAGCGCGTTTGACTTCGGATCAAAAGGTCGTGGGTTCGACTCCCACTGTGGTCGACCCGATTGCTTGTTTCGTTTTCTATTTTGCTTGTGTTAATTTTTACTTGTGGTAAGTTTCATTGTGAAGCTGCTGTTGTGTTTTGTTTTAATTTTTCTCGTTTAACAAACCATATGAATCCGTCAATCTTTAAAAAAAAAAAAAAAAAAATTTCTATTTTGTGTTCTGAAAAATACTTCCTTGCTCAGTGAAGCCTGCTAGCACATAAGAGTCCAAAATCCAAATGGAGGGCTTGCTTTTGGAATAATTCCAAATACAGCGCCTCCTTTGTGTCCTGTGATGCCCAGTGAAGACTGGTGGCACTGCTTCTTTTCTTTTCTTTTCTTTTTTCTTTTTTTTTCCTCAACTGATGGTATAGTTTTTGACCTAGAAGTCTGAAAACTCGTGAGTAATGAGATCGTAGGAGGTGAGGTGGGAATTTGGATTCCTTTTATCCCAAATTATGTGCGTTTGATTGCAGTAAGGCAATAATAATGAGAATGAGAATAGTGATAATAATGAGACTGAGAATAGTAAAGGTAATAGAATGAAAAAAGTTAATTTATTTATTTAGTTGTAATTTTAATAATACTATGCAATGAAACATGAATATTTTCATGTTCACAAAATGATCCTTATGTTATATATAACACTAATATTTTATATATCAATATAATTAATATAATACATAAAATGTAATATAATGTAATAAAATTATTATAATATAATATAGTATATAATTATGATATAGAATATAATAATAATATTAAAATGGTTAATATAAGATTATATAATAAATAATAATATTTCATTTATAATATAATTAAAAATTACAACTATATTATATTATATTATAATATACTATATAGACTTACAAT
>NW_010368059.1:164094-223984 GCF_000414095.1 Morus notabilis | reverse complement strand
TATTATTAATATTATATTATAAGATATAATTACGTTATAATATATAATATATTAGGATAGAATATTAAATAAATATATTATAATTATAACTATATTATAAATTATATTATATTATATCATATTATTATATTATTATATTGTTATAACTATATTATAATATAATATTTTTATTATATATTATATTATATTACATATTATAAGATATGATAACTATATAATATATTGTAATTATATTATAACATTGAAAGGTAATTATAAGAAAAAAAAAATGAAGAAAAGAGTTTAAAATGACTATTCTTCCTTACTTTTGAATGATCCTTACTTTTCTTAACGTTTGGATTCAAAGGGAGCAAAATTACAGAGGATTCTGTGTAGAAAATCAACAACAAAACCAAAAATAGAGCTCAGCTCTCTAGAAGGCTTAACACTCGAGCTGCAAAACGCAGAATACAGACCCCAAACGACGGTCTTTGTAAGAATATAAAGCAACAGCAAAACGACATTAATAAAGGAAATAAGCAGGCGACAAGTAAAATAATATACTACTGTACCATTGAGATGTTCCTACATCGTTTTTTCTTCATTTTTTTTTTTCATTTGAGTAAAGGTTGCTGCGTAACTTGCGCTCCGTTTTCGTTTTTGTTGAAGCTTTGTTATTTTTTGTTGCTGTTTAACAATGAATGTTTTCTGTCTCTGTTTAACATTCAATGATTTAGAAAACCATTCCGAAGTTTTTCAATAATTTTGCACATATATTAAAGAAAATAAAACAAACAAACAAACAAAAGTAACCATTGGCCATAGGACTTTGAGAGTTTAGGCTTTCTCAACAGCCTACGAATTATTTTCTAATACATATGTACCTCGGCCATTAACTATTACCATAATTTCAAAATTCAATGACTAAGGAAAAATAGAACAATAACTACTAACCTTGTAGGTGCTAAAATCAAATACATGCATTTTCTAATATTAGTGTATCAACAATCATATTAATGTCAACATTAAAATACACTGTATACTTATATTTCACAGACTACAGAGAGCCTTAAAGTGAGAAGAGTATGTCGGACTTCAAACTTGAAAGTCAGGTTTTTCTTATAGTTAAAATATTGTGTGCTGCTTTCAGAAACTGGAATTGAATCCATACATATGCTCTTGAGCCAATTCAACTTAACAATAATAATAATAATAAATAATCTATCAAAATTTTCATTTTCATAAAGTATAGTAGTGATTGTAGCAGCAATCAGCATCTCCGTTTCAGAAACATACTTCTATACATTTGCAATAGAGAGAGTACTTCATTGCAATATCTCTCCATCGCACAAGGACACTTGTCAAGAAAATAGAAACTCAAGAAACTCAAGATCAAGTAGATCGAAGGAAAATGACATAGTTTGCTACAATTTGTAGCAATATTAAAGTAGAACTGGCATATCATTGAACAACAGAATCACAAAAACTCAACTGGAATCTTGTCTCAATGATTAGATAAAAAAATGCGGCAAAAAGACTGTTAAGCGTATCCTAGTAATGGATCATAACAAGAAAAGCACCGATATCCTAATTGGATCTGACATTACGCCTTAATTGCGTACTTCCTCAATGGAAAGTACAGCTCTCTCTTCCTCTCTCTTTCTGTCTTCAAGGATTCCTGTGTAAAACAAAAACATTGGAGATTAGGCCTGGTGATTAATAGTCCTCCAATTTCCAGTAGACAAAAGATTTCTAAAGCAGTTTCCTGCCATTTAGCGTGTTTAAACTTCAAAAAGGCTGAATGACTTTTCAAATAAGGAGAACAAATGTTTTCTCATCAAGGAAGGATTGTTTAAATTCAAAAAAGCGTCATCAAGAATTCTCCTTCTTCCCCATCGGTCGGACATTTAACGGACTAATGAGCAAGGAACTGATACAACAACACAATATCACAAAGTGGGGGCTAAAACATAGAGCACCGACGACAACACTCAACAAAGCTACAACAGATAAAAACCACAAGGTGAGCTTGAATTTATCACTAACCTATAAACACTATTAAAGCCTAACATAATCAGCAAATTTTAAGATTCAATAGTCGATACAAGGCAAGTATATTGATACACAATTTGGCATGGTTGTACCTTCGTCAGTATATAAATTTAATACCAATTCCGGCGCCTAAGACAATTTGACATAATCAGATTAGCAAAAAAAAAAAAGATAATGCGACCTTCTTCTTATTTGAAAAGAAGGCAAATGTCATGTCAAACTGATTTGAATTTAAAATTCTACTAAATCACATCCCTAAATCCAAATAATCGATGTGTCAACTTCACAAATTATATATTAGAACTAAATTCCATTCAGAGCCAAGAAAGTTCCACAATTCGACTAGCATTGTGCTTTATAGTTTATTATTAATTTAGAAATTAGAACGATATCCAAACTAAAAGCAAAGAAAATCAGGAAAATCAGTACCTGGTGCTTGGTGAGACGCCTCCTGATGGCCCTGGTCTTCTTTGGGCGGAGATCGAGGGGCAAAAACTTCTTGTTCTTGTAGGCTTCCCTCAAAGCCGCCTTCTGCTTCTGCGAAATCACCGTCAAGACCCGCGCAATCGAAAGCCTCACCACCTTTCTGCATAATCCCACCATTCAGGCAAATCATCAAACACGTTAAAGACGTATACACATATACATATACATATACATTGACAAAATTAGATGTATAGAAATAGTTTACATCTTGGAGAGCTTGTTTGGCGCACCGCCGGTGACCTTAGCCACTCGGAGGAGAGCCAGCTCCGCCTTCAGATCCTTCAACTGGTTCTGCAACTCGGCCTTCGTATTGTTCCTAAGCTCGTGAACCTTAATCCTCGCTTTTGCATTGGAAAACAACCCAAAATCAAAAAAGAAAAAATGGAAAAAAAAAATTCAAATTTATACAGATTCAATTACAAAATGGAGAAAGAAATATCAAAGATCTGGTTATTTCTTACCCATGAGTATCAAGTTGAGTGATTCAGTCCTTGAAACTTGAAAGAAGACGCCGGAAATGGAGGTTGAATTTTCGTAGCGGCGGGGCTGCAGTTATTATATACCTGTGCTTCCTAAAACCCTAATCTTGGGAGGCAGGAATCAGCAGTTGTACGTGCGTCGTCGATTCGCACGTGTGGACTCGAACAGAATTGAGGCCTGGCCTGGTTGTCTTGAGAGCCCAATTGAAAACAATCAGATGAAGAAAAGCCCAAACCCACACAAGTGGAAATCCACGTAAGCTAGTAGTTAACTTGTTTATCTCGCAAATTAAAACTGAGACGGAAATTCTATATTTAACTTTTATGCGAAGGTCATGCATCTGAATTTCTCATCAATTATTCCATCTTGTTTCTTATTGTTATTTTTGTTATTTGTCGTTTATCATCAATTATTCCATCTTGATTATTATTGTTTGAATTTTTGTTATTTGTCGTTTTGTTTGTACTTTGTTGTCGTTTATTCGTAGTGTCTTAGGGCTATTTAAGAAGTATACATAAATCATGATTTGGGTTCATATTTACTGAGAGAAACTTTGTAAGAGAAGAAATTTTAAAATTTAAACTCTTTGTAAAATAAAAAACACTATAATAAAATTATGATTTGGATTTGAATATAGCTTCTAAACAACCCATTAATTTACAATTGTTGTCTACGCGGTTGTCAATTTTACCATTACTTTATCTTCCATAATTTGTTGGCTTATTGAGATGATTGTTGTTATTAATTTCATCATCATCGTTCCCTTTTTTGTCGTTTTCAATTGTGTTATTCTTCCTTTTTTTTTCCTTTCGATCTCATGTCGTTGTTGTTTCTTCGTGTTTACACCTTTTAGTGTCATTTAATATTCTGCTTTCGTTTTTGTTTGTTGTTGTATCACTACTGTCGTTTTTCATCTATTATTGTGTCGAAGTGGTTTTTTATTTTTCCTAATCCTCCTTTTTATCCTTTTTTTTTTGCTAATTTTTTGCCGTTATTATTATTATATTTTTATGATCGCTTCACTTCTAATTTTCTGTAACGACCATTCGATTCTAATTTGTTTTCGCTTCTTCCTAAGTGTCATATTAGGGAAAGTATCTTTATTTATAGTTTTGACTTATGTTTCTTTATTTTAGTTTTGGGTAACTTATCCGATTATGTGTATTGTAATATCTATTTATATGAAGCCCTCTTCATAGTGCTCCTTACTAGTGAATTATCTTTCTTTTCCTAGTCTGTAGTTGTAGATATATTTTCGAACCACGTTAAATCTCTTCGTTCTTTTATTATTTCTTTTATTTTCTTAGGGCCGTTCGTTTCAGCATCTTAAAATTCAAGATTATAGTTCAAAAAGTGAGTTTCATTGGAATTGTGTTTGAACTTTGAGTTGTGTGTTCACGTGGACAATTTGTGAATGTTGAACTTGAATTTGGTGTTCATTTTGACAAAAACATAACTCCAATTTTAACAAGTTTTGACATGAATTTTTTTAAAGAGAGAAACTATAGGCACCTACATTCATAAATAAAATAATGTCCATAAGTTTAGCATTAATGGTGTAGCGAGCAAATACATAACAAACCCATATTAATAAGGTCGTCGAAATTACAAAACAAATATGTAACTACCGATTGCGAAATGCTTCCAATGCCCCCCACATGCTAGTAGCCATCTCGTCCCTCAAAATATTCATTTGTCTATGATTGCGAAGTTATGATTCTGTTCCATTGCCCGATCAGGATTGTGATTCTAATTAACATCTTGATCTGCATTCTCTGGATTAATTTCAATAACTGGTACTCCATCTCTTGTGTATTGGTTTAGTAGATCATCGTTATAGTTGTACATATGTATGAAATTGTGAAGCGCAACACAAGCAATAGGAATTTGTACATGTTTCTATATTGGGTAATTATTTATGCACTTGAGTATGCGGAACCTTGCTTTCCAAACACTGAAAGTGCGCTCAATAGCATTCCTTAGGGACGAATGCGTGTAATTGAACAACTCACGCTGACTTTGAGGATGACCACGTCTTGTCCTATACTTTTGAAGGTGATATGTGCTCCCCATGTATGGCACCAAGAAACAATCGTTGTTCACGTAGCCAGAGTCTACAAGGTAGTATTTCCCTATATTATCCCTTACAAATCAATAATTAAGTACGGACAAGTCTTTAGTGCTATCAAGCGATCATATTGGAAGCAATCAACATAGTTAAAAAGTAAAATGAACCAACAATATTTGTTTTATAACGCAATGTATAGCAAGGATCATTGTTCACATATCAGGCTGTGGATATGGGAAATTTTTTTCTGACGTCTCCGTTGCGGATGCAAGAACGCGCACATCATAGGCAGAGCCCTCCCATCCAGCTAATATGTAAGTAAACTTCATGTCAAATAAACAAACCCCTAACACATTTTGGGAGTAGCAACCCTTCCTATTCCTCCATACTTCGGGGTTACCGGGTGGTGGAACACAAGGGATGTGAGTCCCGTCAAGAGCTCTAACACAATTTTGTAATCAATTAACAACAACTGTTACCAATTACGTCAAGTAAGTCGATAAGCATATGAGTCAGTATTAATGAAATACCTGAAACCATGACAAATACTTGCTTCCATTTGCCGCAATGACTGGATCAATAATGTTAAAATTCAGGGGTGTTATGAAATCATGGCGCAGGTTATATATTACCTCCAATACAGCCTCAAAGTATTTGAAAATGGTGGATCCATAATGCTGCCATTGGTCATGTGATTCCCTATTGCTCTGGCTTTGGGACATAATGTATAGGAAGATAAAAAGCTGCTCGTCCACATTCATATTTCTAATGAGTCTCAAATATCCTTTAAGTTCTAGTAGTGAACTAAGACGCTTAAAACAATCACTGCTCATCCTAATCTTATTCTGAATTATGTCATCATGGCCATCAAACAAGTAATCAACACACATAATACCTGTTAACGCGGAGGTGTGCTTAGGTCGAGGTGGGAGTCTCTCCATGTAGATGTGGTAATACCATAGGACATCTGCAACGACAGCTTCCTCATATTCATCATCAAAGTCATCGCTCAATGTGTTGTTAGGCGACGCATTCGGAGGCCCTTCGTTCCACGTTATGACTTATTGGATGAATATGTCACAATAGCGGTCACCTGTACGATAAAAGAGGTTGAAATTGGGCAATAACATTATGTCAAAGTATTGAAAAGTCACTACTGGGCAGGTGCCCATTTCACAACAAGTACATCGACTTTATAAATCATATCATAAATTGAAAGAAAAACCAAATGGGGGCTACTGTTTGGAAGTACATCGACTCAATAAATCAATACAACATAGTTAAAAAGCAACATAATTATGAAAATTGTTCATCCCTATCTAGTAAAGAAAAAGTGTTAAGTAACCCGTAGCTAGTCATCATTGGTTTCTCCACCAAAGGGACCGGAGTTAGGTGGAAAACTAGGCACGTAATAGGGTGGTTGACATTGAAAGTTAGGGGTTTGGGGGTTAACATTTGGGGTCATGTTTTGGAATGGTTGGAGTTATGGTTGCACGTTGGGCGGCTATTGTGAAAAACTGGGTACTTGCGGTTGGCCAAAGTTAGGAGGTTGTTGAAAAAAGTTGGGAGGGGACATGAAGTTTACAAACGGGGGGGGGGGGCTGTATGAAGTTGGAGGCCATGGCTGGATTAGGCATCGAGAAAGGCTGACTTGTTTGATTCATTTTGGAGTTAATAGTCCTTGTCACGAAAGAAATCCTTTACGTCTTTGTCATATCCACAAAAATCTGTTGCATGTGCGGATACCACGCAATGGCCTCCAAAAATGTTACAACATTTTCATCATCAAGATCCATTTCCTTGACAAGCACTTGACACTGCTGCATAACATAAAGGGTTGTCAGATTCTGAGTAGCGCTGGAACTAGTTGCTCTGCTATTATTCCTACTTTCTATAAATGCCACAGGCCGTCCAATGAGTGCCTTAGCCTCTGGATCTCCAAACGGTCATTTGTAACTGCGTATAGGCTTCTTTCCAATTGCCTTAGAAGAGGACGCAACGTTCAAGCCCCTCCTGGCAGTATTCAAACCAGCTCGCATCGTAGTGACAAAACCGTCGTCGCTGGCTAACGAATGCAATGTCGCCCCCCTTTCAACTCCTTCATCCGAGATGGGAATTGTGTCCACATGCTCGGTGGTAGGTTTTTCCAAACCCTTCCCAAAAGCTCCACTTGCCCGGGTACTACCAAAAGCCTCGTAGTACATGTCAACATTTTTTAGAGGCTGCTTCTTTACAGCGTTGGCCCACTTCTTGTTCTGTGTGACAAAGAACAACAACATAAGCAAACTTACGTTTAACACATGTCATGAATGATGCTAAATAATGAAAAAAGGGAAAATGAATTCACCGGATATTTACCTTAGCAAAATCATCCCAATACTCGTCCGTACATGTCACAGCGCCTGTCACAGGATCCTAACCAAGGCCAATGTTTTTGCGTAGTATAACCTCCTTATCGAACTTGCCTTTTAGACGCAATTTCATCTGTTGAACCTTGGTTGCCGTAAAATGTTTCTGTAGTTCAGTAGCCCAGTCTTCCAAAGTTTTTTGGTCCGGTTTCCTACCGTGGTATTTACAGTTATACTCTACGAGGTGTTGCAACAACCCCTCCTTCTGCATTTGATTCCAATGAAGAGTCGTGTCCTCATCTTTTCCCCCTATTGGCATCTACCACAACACACCAACGACATCATCCCGCACAAAATAATGCCACAAACAAAATCAAGTAACAACACGGGACACAACAACACAAACAAATAAGTATTAACTGAAGGAAGGGGAATTATTGATTGATGGATTATGAGAGGTGTATGTGTTTTGAGTTTGTTTGATATGGGGAGTGAGAAAAATATATTTGGTATTTAAAGGATTAATTCACCGTTTCAGCACAAGAACATAGGAGCTCACAGATTGAATTTGTTTGTTTTCTTTTTGGTGGTGTGGGGGATTAAAATTAGAAAAGTCCAAAAGATTGAAAGTAAATGCGAAACTGTAATGGATAACGATTGCAGATGTCAAGGCAATGAAGCCTTGCATACGTGTTCCCCTGTTACAATTGCAAATGTCACACCTCACATACATGTTCTATCTCATTCTCTCCCTCTAATTCTTTGTACATATTCAGTGCAACACAGCCAATATTGTTTCCCCTGTTATCCATCCAACAGATTGTATCCCAAATGTGCAAAGCTAAGCTATTCACAATAGTTCTATATCACTTCCACAACTAAACAAAGCTTCAAACGCTTTCAATCCCAATATCAGGGGCCAAGACATATTCGTAATATCATTTTTAACGTCAAAAATCAAATGGCAGGCAAACCAACACAGAGATCTGTTGAACAAATAACCTCAAAGGAATAAGTAGGAGAGTATTTATCATGTTTGATCCTATAGATGACAGCGAATCCTCTACTTCGATAACCCCCAAACGCGAGTACGACGGATCTGCTAAAGAAGTTCACCAACGGCAACGACAACAGAAACACCTTTACCGGGGACAATGGCTAGCCACTCAGAAATGATGTTTCACACTACATTGACTTAATATTACTTCCAATTGAGGACGCCGCTTCACTCTCTTCGGAGTAATTTTCTCCATTTTGAAAATTGAAGAAGACGGGGAAGACGAATGAGTGGATCTAGGGTTTGTTCTTTGTTTCAGAATCAAGAAAATGGGTGGTCTTTGAGGGATTTATGGGTGAACGATGAAGGGAAAAATCAGGGATCCTTGATTTGCACAAGCCCAGCGAATCAGAACTACATCCGCGGCTGATGAAGATGAGACCTTTCTCAGGGAATCTGACTGTAGCAAATGGGAGATGATGAGAGAAGAAAGAAAGCTTTCCCTTTCTCGTGAGCCCAACAATAAGCCCGGCAGTAAGTAGCTTTGGAAAAGAATGAGGGATGACAGGCAACGGTAATACGCGCATGTGAAAAGGCTGTTATGCAGAGAATCTGCACTGTAGCGAACAGACTCGAGTAATTGGAATTCAAGGGGTAGGTGATGTTTCATAACTCCAATTCATACTCGAGTATCGAATTCAAGTTTGGGTTACCGAACACAATACTGGACCCAAAACTCAACCTCAGTTAGGCTAACTCGAATTTAATTCACGAAACGAACGCCCCCTTAGTTTACTATTATTATGGTATCAGAGCTTTGTACTCTAACGAGTTATTGATCCTCCATGTTTAATACTTTTTTATATGAGGCTCTTATTCTCTCTTGATGGTTGCCGTACTCTTTGCGCCCAATCGTCCTCTTCTCTCCTCTCCCTAACCATTGTTGCCTCCGTCCTGCATCTTTACGCTCTTAACGATTGTCTTCTCTACGCAATATTTTCTATGTCTTTATTTTGTTAGAAAAACAAAAAAAAAATCTTCTTCTAAGATTGGATCTTCTATTGGAGCTTCGACTTGCAGAGCCATATTAAGGAAAGCATACAAGGGAAAGTATCTTTATTTATAGTTTTGACTTTAAGATGTTTCTTTATTTTAGTTTTGGGTAACTCCGTCAATTATGTGTCCTATAATGTCTATTTATATGGAGTCTCCTTGATAGTACTCCCTACTAGTGAATTATTTTTCTCTTTCTAATTTGTAGTTATAGATATATTGTCGAACCACGTTACCACGTTTAGGGTTATAAATCGGCCGGGTAAGGTCAGGTTGAGCCAAAAAATTGAGCCGACCCGATTAGTGCGGGTTGAGAAAATTTTGGGCCGCGACACTCTCTTAAGTCTATAAACCCGCAACCTTTCGGGTGACCTCGGGTAGGGTCGGGTTACTCAGGTTGGTGAAAATTAATTTTAATCTATGACTTCATACCTCTTTTAATAGTCCAAAAGCATAAACAACAAGAAGATGAAATAAAATATTGAGAAGCAAAATAGTCCATATAAAATAAACAGTTTAATCCAGAATAAACAGTCCATATAAAGATAGTCACAAAATAGGAAATTTAGTCCACTCTAAACTGTTTAATATAGAATAATAGCACATTCATTCCCAACTTGCCCCTCATGTGTTGCAACATAATTTGACAAATCTTAAGAAGAAAACATAACAGAAAAAAGCATTAGAATGAAGTTTAGAACAACAAAATAAACAACAAGGAGATGAAATAAAATTTTAAAAAATAAGTAAAACGTAAAAAGATTACCTGACTCAATATCTTCATATTCATTAAAATCTTTCACGTCAATAAGGTTGATGTGCTCACGACTACGCGGCCAATTTTATGTACAAATCAATGCCTCCACCATCTTGGGGCTCAATGAACTCCTAAAGGGATCAAGGATGCGGCCTCCGGTACTAAAAACAGATTCTGAGGCTACCGTTGAAACAGGAATGGCAAGAATGTCTCTTGCAACTAGTGAAAGAACCTTGTAATTAGTTGCATTATTCTTCCACCAATCTAAAACATCAAAATTTGACCGAGTTGGATCCTCCATAGGGTCTGTCAAGTATTTGTCCACATCATTTTTGTACTCATTCACATTCTTCTCCTTCATTTTCCTAACAAATGAGCTCCACAAACACCCTTTTCCTTCTACTTCCATTTTTGCCTCCGTTGTACTTGTTGTTGCTACCTCCCCACTACTTTCATTAGCCACAGATTCACCTTTGTCCCCACTATAAACCTTAGTATCCTTCACATTCTTTGCTAATGTTTCAGAAGTGCAAGAATCATACACTATAGAGAAACAATATGTCAAATAATCCATTTTGTACCTAGGATCAAGTACAACAGCCACAAAGAGAAGACAATTTATATTCTCAACATTCTCCCAATACTTGTCATACTTCTTTTTCATACTCACATCCATGGATGAAAGCATTGAATCCTCTTGTTTGCTTAATTCAGATAGCTAGTTTTGCATCTCACAAAGCTCATGAAAGTAAGAATTTGAAGTGACATTCAAAGTGGCACTAAACTTCAAAGTTATATCATAAAAAGTCTTCAGAAATTTCATAAACACCTTAACATTCTCCCAATCATCATCAAGTGGTGGGCCAATCTTCCGTTTTCCCCCTCATCTTCCCGAAAATAAGATACAAACTTGTCATCTTCCTTTTCATATCTTTCAAAAGCTTCTTGAAACTTAATGGTTGCATCTAACATCATATAGGTGGAGTTCCATCTAGTAGGGACATCTAGGCATACGAGACCTTTGTATTCAATTTTCTCTCACTCCACACATGACTTGAATTTCAGCAATCTAGCCGGAGAATACCTCACATATCTCACAGCGTTACGAATGGCAGCTATGGAATCATGTAGGTCTTTTAAACCTTCATGGACAATCAAGTTCACTATATGGGCACAACACTTAACATGCAGAAATTCCCCACCTAAAACAACCCCTTTCCACCCCTTAATCTTCCTTCTCAAGTAGGTAATCATGGAGTCATTTGAGGAGGCATTATCAACAGTCATAGTGAAGACTCTCTCAATACCCCAAGCATGCAAACATGACTCAATGACTTTACCAACACTCTCTCCCTTGTGACTTGAAATTTGACAAAAGTTTATAATCCTTTTTTGCAAAGTCTACTCACTATCAACGTAGTGTGCAGATAGACACAAATAATTAATATTTTGCAAGGATGTCCAACAATCAATTGTTAGGCAAATCCTTTGACTGCCCTTACTAAATTCAGCCCTTAGTTTCTTCCTCTCTTCCAAAAAAAGTTGGTAAATATCCTTAGCAATCATAACACGGGAGGGGATAGAGAACCTAGGATGCGTCACTTGACAAAAATTCTTAAATCCTTCACCTTCAACAAACCTAAACAAAAGCTCATCTACAATCACCATTTTTGCTAACGCTTTTCTACAATGCTCCTTGTTAAAGCCTATAGCAACAAGACTACTGCCAGTTTCAGTGTTTGTTTAGAAACTCGGAGTTTTTTGCTTTTTGTCTTGGTTCCTATATGGGTATTTCTTGCATTGCTTTTCTATGTGAACCTTCATACTAATGGTGCCATGTCTCCAACTATCACACGCATATGTTACCCCGCAATAGATACACTTACACCTAGGCTCATTTGGATCCTCACCCTCTATGATTTTGAAATGATCCCAAACATGAGACTTTTTTGTGACTTCTTCCTCTTTTTACTATCTCCCTCCTCTTTTTCGTTTTCAATTTTAGTGCCCAAATAAGGTACAGGGGTAGGGCTGGGTGTGGGAGTGGGCAAGGTAATGGGCTCTTTAGGCATAGAGACACATTATGTTTCAGCAGAGGACTTACAAATGCTTTCAGAAGTTTTTGTCGGGTGGATGATAAATTTTTCCATCTAGCACACAAATTAGTAAAATAAGTGTTAAATTAATAGTAATGAGTTAACATATAAGTGAAATGACATATAACATGCACGTAAGTATATTTGTATCCCTACCATTATTCTTTGATTAATGGTCCGAACTCAACTTCCAAGCTTTGGTTCATATAAAATGACCCAAACTTGACCCGATCTATTAGTTTGTTTCAGTATTTACCGTTCCATCAATTAGATGTTTAAAAGTGCACAAAATATGCACACAGTCAGTGATGATGGAAAATAACAGAGTCTTGATAAAACACTTTCCTAATAAAACACATAGTTACACGCGTGACGATAACAAACACAATACTTTTGTAACAAAACATCTCTCATATTTTGTCCCCCTTTAACACCCAACTAACATAAGTCTAAAAACTGAAACAAACTGATAAATCAGGATAGCGTTAAGAGTTAAGGACATTTTAAAAATTAGGTACTGAAGTGAGATTGACCCAACATCATCTCTAAGTTCCAGAAATTTAAAAAAAAAAGGGATAATAATAACATAGGTGCTTAAAGGTTTGACTAGAAAGATTCAAGACCAAAGAATCCGAGCCAAAAAGAGGTTATGGATAGACGAAGGCCAAGGAATAACTTTTTCTCATTCAAATTTCCAGAGACATGTATAAATTGCATACAAGATAATACATTATGACATAAATCAATTATAAAAATCTGTATTCCAGCCACACATATCTTAAACTATAACACGTAATAACAAACACATCTCAGTGTACATTTAGTTGATTCTCCAATTCAAAATCTGTGGCAAAAGCAAGAACAAATAGCCATGCATACGGTTCATTTCAGGTTTCTTTTGTTTACTTTCATGTGTTCAATTCCACCTATAATGTAATGTTTGTTTCACCACTAACAAAGTGTTTCGACCGTTTGACGTAACAGAGAATCAAGTGAAAAATGAGCATCAACCAAAAAGGAGTTGAAATGGAAGAAGCAAGAAGGAACTTACCTGATGAAATTTGAAAAAGAATCAAACTGTCGCCGCCGTGAGCTCTACCTCCAGGGCAATTGGAACCAAAAACGACATCAAGTGAAAAACAAAAATCAACCAAAAATGACATCAACCAAAAATGAAATCAAACAAACAGACCCATTTTTGTTTAGTTTGATCTGATTTAGAGATAAATCATAAATCAAAAAACAAAAGAAAAAAAAATCTGGAAGAGTAAGAGGAATCGATGAACGGCGAGGAACGGCAAGTGTGAGGAACGGCGAGGAACGGCGAGGAATAGTGAGGAACGGCGAGGAACGGTGAGGAACGGTGAGTAATTTAAGGATGAGGGATTTAAGGTGAAGTGGAACGGAGAATGAGAAGGAGGAGGCGAGGCGAGGCCTGCGTGAGTGAAGTGAGGCGAAAGCCGAGAGCCAAGAGGAGAGGAGGGAGGCGAGAGGCGAGAGGACAGAGGAGAGACTGAGGAGGACGAGGGATTTAGGGCTACAGGCTTCAGGCTTCCAAACAATCTTATGAACGAGCCTGGGCCCTAGGGGGTAGGAATCAAAACGGCCGGGTTGGGGCATTGCGGTTCAAGAATGCCCGACCCTCCCCCCAACCCACACAGTGTGGGTTGGGACCATTTGAATCTGAAATTTTAAAAATAAAAATTAAAAAAAAAAAAAAAAAACCTATTTAGTCGGGTCGGACAGGTTTTTCGGGTTCGGGCTCAATTCTTACACCCCTAACCATGTTAAATCTCTTTGTTCTTCTATTATTTCTTTTATTTTCTCATTTTACTATTATTAGCTTGACCACTTCCATCGTTTTTAAAATTTTCTCCTTTTATTGAAGTTTTTTGCGGTTCTTATGTTATTTTGTTTATCAGTTTTTTGGTCGTCTTATTAAATCATTGATCTCTATTTCTTTTCGTATTTTCTTTGTCCTTCGTCATCGTTTTTTTGTTATTGTTGTTGTCTAGTCTTACCGTCTTAAAATTTCATGTCGTTTTTCACTTTGTTGTTGTTTTCTTGGTAATTTTATTCTACTTCTATGATCGATTGCTTTTTATCATTCACTGTTTATTGAATAATTGTTGTTTTTCTTCAAACAATTGATTTTTTTTACACTTTGCAGTTTTCTTGTTAATTTTGCTTCTTTTGTTTTTTTGCCAAGTTCTTTTTATATTTGTTACTTCACTTGTTGTTTTTCATCTTTTGACAAGAAGTGGATGCCATTTTCTTCAAACTCGTCCTTCAGTTTTTAGTCGTTTCGTATTTTACGAGTTTGCTCTTGTTTATTACATTGTTGTCGTTTTCTTTTTTTTTTTTGTTGCTGTCGTTTCTTTGTCTTTTGTGTTTTATTGAAAATTATTGTTTTTACTTTTTACTTTTAAATTTTTTTTATAATTGTTTTTACTTTTTACTTTATCTTCGTATCTCATGTTTCGGTCGTTCTTTTTTTATGTTTGTCATCGTTCTATTGCTTTCATGTGTATTTGCTTTTCGGATACTTAATGGAAGGTTTGATTTATGAGTTCAGATTATGATTTTAATTTTTAAAATTTTAATTTTTTATAAGAAAAAAATATTATTAAAAATAAAAAATTATGATTCAGAATCAGGGAGAGGGATGAACTTTAAACAAACATCCTATTAATGTCGTTACTCGTTCTTGTTGTTTTATACGTTTGATGTCGTTTTCACATGAAAGTCGTTTCGATCATTTGTCGTTATATAAGTGATTGTCGTATTTTTTTTATTCTTCTCCACTTTTTGTCCTTTTTCCTCTTTGGCATTTTATATTTAGTCGTTTCATGAATTAGTTGTCGTTTTCAGTTCTATCGTTTCATGTTTGTCCTCGTTTTCCTTTTTTTTGTCGTTTTCTCTTGTTGCTTCTTCGTATTGCCTCGACATTCATGATATTTCAGCACATATTTGCATGTGGGCAGGGACCGGCAGCCGGTTTTGGAGTAGCCACATGTTTGTAGGTCACGACTCAAGGCCAAACACAGTGTACGGACTCTTACAAAGCGTCCCACTTCTATAGTGAATATGACATGCAAAAGTCTTTCTCAGTTCCAATCACATTGGCCATTGTCCGTTGATGATACTCACTCTTTGATATTCTTCCTCACGAGAACTCAAAGTTATATGCCACGATTGATATATATATATATATATATATGTCGTGCTAAAATCGCTTGAGCTCTAAAATTATGCATATATCATATCATATAAATGAGGGGCGATTGAGCACACAAGTCCCCACCACACAGTTGCGCATGCGTGCTGATCTGCTGCACCCTTCCCTTTCAATATTATTCCATGTGGAATGTCAATAATTGATTCTCATGAATAGTAACTTTCTTTTAATTATAGGACTCGTGATATTTTCAAGGAATAATATATATTGTCTGGGTAAAACTTTGGTCTCAATTATAATGCACGGCACTGAAGTTATACAGTGCTTTTAACCGTGAAAGATCATGTATTCACAGTCACACACCTCTTCAACTACTTTTTTGGTTCATATACGTACGTATATCAAGCTTGAGCTTATCAATATTAAACAACACTCGTCATGCTCAGATCATATCTGGGAATAATTAATGGATTAATTATCAGTTTTACCCATTAAGTCTTGTTTCTTGCTTGGATATATCCATATCACCTCTCGAAACGCAAATGATGAATTGAAGGCAACAAACCGCATATGTTTATTTGACTTGATTTGAAATTCTACGACAAAAATATTTCTGCATTTCCACCAACCAACTAATTAATTCAGAAAAGTAATCGATAGTTAGTAGTGTCTGACAAAAGAAAAAAAAAGTTCAAATTAAGATACAACACATGGTTGGACCGTCGTGTACTTACACTCTGATCAAAATAGTCTAATCTAACCTATATATTAGGCAGACAAAAGTTGTAAAGCCCATGATTTGTTGGGTAATCACCTGGCTGGCCTTCACCGCGCCGTTGCAATAGGCTTTTACAAAGCTAATTTAATTAGGGAGTCTCCGCATTAATGTATAGCACAACCAACTTTTTCCGACAGGAAAAAAAAAAAATGAGCTCTATTTTTAATTCCACTATCTTAATGGTGTACTTCTTTTTCATATACCTGAATTATGGTCTTGTCTTACACTATTTGTGTATTTATTTGGATCCATCGATCGTATGGTGATTGGCAAATGGCAATAACGATATGCATGTTAAATATCAGGATTCCTCAAACAACATAAAACACACACCATAATCAAACTAACGTACTAGGAAGGTTATATGCATTTCTTAATTGAACATATACATACATGTATATATACACGCACACACACTCAAGGATCCATAAAAGAGAATAAACAATTTGCTTGCATGCCTTGCACATGTAGGAAATGTACCAGTAACTTCTTATAGCGCTTATTCAACGAAATACATCAATAAACTATTCATAAGGTATTGTCTGTGGTTATAACGAAAGAAGAATTAGAAAAGGTATCTGCCAAATTTTCAGCAGCACAAACTCGCAAAACTGAAACTTCGGAGAAAGTGTAGCAAGTGAACTTTAATGCACTTTTTTTTTTTTTTACCAGAAAAAGAAAAACAAACACAATTCAGAGATTTAGCGAATAAAAATGCAGAACTAAAGGGTCTCTCTTTAATCTTCCACTAATGAGAGACACACATCTTTAAACGCGTGATATAAAAAAAAAAATCAGTTCCACAGGACCCGCTGAATAATTAATTGGTAGCTAGAGGATAATGCACATAATTAGATGCTTAACTATAAAAAGAATAAAAAATAAAAAGTAAAGTTAGCCAAGCAGATGGCAAGTGCATAATTAATATCCATAAGCCTCGATTAGAACATTGCTAATCTTCCTAAATCTCTTCTAGTTCAACAAAAGAAGATGAATATCCTATTATATCTCTCCAATATTTTCACATTAGATTAAGAGTCTACGACATAATTTGACGCCTTTATGAGGCGTTTATTTTCCAAGATTAAGAAATACGTACGCGAAAGAAATGTTGCAAATGATCTGTTGGCAATTGGTCTACACTTTACAGGATTGTCCCATACTCTGAAATTGGCAACTTTTCAGAGTAAGAGAGGGATATACTTTGCATATAGTACTAGCTAGAGCACACGCATATTACTTGAAATTCGTGACAAGATAAATAAAAAATAAATAAATAAAAAAGTGGAGATGAAATTTACAAATCCCACTAATTAATGTGAATTACCAGTGAATGATATGTATTCTAAAGAAAGGAAAATTAAACGGCAGTTAGAGGATTCTAGTTGGTTAATTAATCGTCAAGAATATGCAACCCTACTAATCACAATGCAATTGATGATTGCACTTTTGGATTTCAACTTTCAAACCAAAACTCTGTCAAAAATACCTGAAAAGTAGGTTGGACCCGCCAATATTGCGCCAAATTTGTGTGAACACAACCCAGCCATTTTCCATGCTTAATCATTACCATGCTTAATTAACATTGCATCATAAAATTACAATTAAATTAACTAAAAGTGCTTATTAAATTCCTTTGTTCAGCTGCACCAAGAAGAAGAAGAAGAAGAAGTCACACTCAAAATCAGAAATAAACCTTTTCTTTTCCTTTTTTTTTTAATAGACCATTTCTTTTCCTTTTTTTTTGGCGTAATGTGGCAATTAAGAATGCAGAACTTATTCACAAACTGAATGAGCTATATCTAAATTTGTCAATGTAATATTTTCCTCTCGTTTTCCCCCCTTTGATCAGCCAATAGAAGGGTACAGGGAAAGGTTGAAGCACATGCAGCTAGCTGGAGCTATTACTTTTTATTAAATTGAAATTAAATGGTCCCTTTTTTTATTAATATATGGTCCTTTATTGGATCATTCTTATTTTGTCCTAAACCTTGATTACTTCCTCGAGTAACTCAACAAATCAACTCTTATCAGCACATAGCCGACCATTATCGCCTAATTGACCTTTGATTTGTCTCCTTCTAATTGTGTTTCCGGAATTTTTGGTTTACCACCCAAATATATTCGAGTATTAATGCTTCTAATTATATATATATATTATTCCTTTTTTTGCTAAGGATATATATTATTCCATTAGAAAATATAGAGTGGAGAAAAAGTTAGTATCTCGATCAGTGTTATTTTTCCATATGACATCAGTTCCTCAGCAAATGCCAATTGATATAACTAGGAGGGAAAAATATGCATATATACTTTAGCTAGTTGGATATTCTTGTTAGCTATATCTCATTCTTACCAAGATAATGCCCTAGGTAATTGGGTATGATTTTAACTCAGTCAAATACTTAAAAATCAAAGTCTTATAAAAAATTTTATATATTAGAAAAACGCACATTAAAAGGATAGAATCATGAACAATTGATGGTGCTGAGAATTTGATTAATTAGTACATTTCATCTTTTTATCGAGAATCTATTCATCGGCCATTGCATATTTTAAACTACATATTAGTGGTGTGTGCAGCTTAAGTTTTTGAGATACATATATTCATATATATATTATATGTATGTATATTACTGGAGAGGTAACTAATCAATTACATGTCATGCACATTATATTCATAAATCACACACACAATTATTTGTACATCTATTTGTATTGCATCTGCACAGCAATTAATTTTTCCCTCTTCAGTCTTCACCCCGTCAATTAAACCCCCACTATGAAGTTTGTTCTTTGCACTTCACATTGTGCGTGTGTATAATAATTTCCTTTCTGGCATAAGGAATAAATTAATTTTCACCATTGACAAATTCTAGCCAAACTGATATTTAATTCGATCCGAGTTTGGAAAGAAAAATCAGTCCAATACTTCAATTTAGAAAAGGATTGGTTAATTGTTCAAAAAAAAAAAGATTGGTTAAAGTGTACAATTAATATTGTGAAAAATTATAGTAAATAGGCCGGCTTTTAAAACATTAAGGTCCCGTTCATTTCGTCGGTTTAAGTTTAAAATTTGAGGTTTATTACAGTCAAATGCTCTAAAAACAATTACATTTATTTTTTTTTACTACAGTTAAAAGTTCTTACATAAAGTCACATATCAACTCGAATTAACAAATTAAATAAGCCCTTAATTAACCTATTTACTATCCATTTTAAATCTTGACTTATTAATTTTTATTACCCTCTTAATTTGATCTATTTCCCTCCTTCTCCCTAATATTATTTTGGGAAAGAAGTTTTTGTTTCATTTTTTATTTTGAATTTGAAGTAGGTTAACATGATAGTCAGTGTATTATTTTGGGAGGGGAAAGAAGCTTTAACGAAAGCCCTATAATCCCTAAAAAACAGAAAAACGTCACCTCGCTAACCATACATATATAGGCTATGAGTTGAGCTACATATGTGTATATATATTGCAATCAATAAATGTGGAAAAATGACTCTGATATCTCTTTTTCTGGTTTCTTTATTTTTCATTTTTTTGGTAAAGAAGGTCAGCCATGCATATATAACTTTTCTTAGTGTGCTACTTAATAGTATTGGTAGGTAGTAATCATGTCAACAACAACAAAGATGAACCAACCAACTTGTTAATTATTTCCTGTCTTAAAGAAACGGAGATGTAACATTTTTCTTCTTATTATTTATTATTTATTTGTTTTAAGTAACAGACAACTTTGAAAGTTAGGACCGTTTAGTTTACAGATTTAAATTGATATGTGATTTTATATAAAAAAAATTTATTATAATAAAAAATTAAATATAATTATTTTTAATAACTTTTTATTATAATAAAACTTAAATTTTAAACTCGAATTACTGAAAGGAGTCCAAATTGATCACAAAACTTCCATGCTATCATATACTCATTCTTGTCCTGGGACCCACCTACTTCTTTTCATGTGTCCACCTATCAAATCCAGCAACTTTAAAAGCAGGCTCTTCCCCACTTTCAACAAGTAGCTACTGCATATATAATTTTCTCTGATCCCCAAGTTATTCCACATTAAAAAAAAAAAGAAGAAGAAAAAAAAAACTTCAAATCAAACCATGAAATTAGGAATGGATATATTCTGTGCCTCACCGGCTTCCACAGCCATATGCTCAAGCATAGACCAACGCTCCATGGTCCGTCGCAGCCTGCACAGGAATAGCACTGATCATCATCAACAAAGTCCTTGTAATCTTCTTGATCATCATGATGATCATAGGCGGATGATCAAGAACCAGCAGCCTCGGCATCATCACGTCCCATGTTCTTCTCAGTTGCCGATCAATCCCAGACCTCATAACTACGAGAAGAGCAGAAAGAGTTGCTCCGATAACTACAGTTATAAGCAAACTAGCGAGGTGCGTAGGAAAAGCTCGGCTGATGTATATGACGTGAAAAGTATAAGTAGGACTAGTCCTCCTGGTTCTTCTCGTTATCTGTTGAGCGAAACCCCTTTCGTCGACTGGTTGTCGTCGGAGACTGATGATGATCGCGCTGTTCAACGTCATGTCTTTTCTACTGATCATCAGGATGATCATGATCAACCCGCCAAGCTAAAGTTTAGGAGCCTCAGCACTAATGATCGGCCTTCTTCTTTGAGAGCCTCTTCATCCACTCGCTCTCGTCACCAGGTATTTGTTTTATTGCGTTTGGTGTGTACTAATTAATTTTGTTCACATCCTGTTTCATGCAAATTATGTATTTTTATTTCCCGTCTTTTTTTTTAATTTTATTTTCTGTGTACGTTAACGCATAACGTTCTTGTTGAATTTATCACCAAAAAAAAAAGAAAACGTTCTTGTTGAAGAATATATTTTATTACGGTGCGCTGTTACAAAAGTACTGTGTGATATACGTGTGTGTGTGCGCGCTTTGAATCTGCAGGTCGTGGTTTTGAGGGTTTCACTGCATTGCAAGGGCTGTGAAGGGAAAGTGAAAAAACATCTCTCTAAAATGGAAGGTAAGTTTTTTCTTTCTTTTCTTTTTCTCTCTGGTGATAAAAATTAAGAGAGTTTTCCACAACTCGATATCCCCTAGCTAAAAATTTATGAGAATACTGAGACAAAGTTAACTTCAGGAATTGAAGAGGCTGTTGTTTTGCATTTTTGAGTTACGGTGATTTGAGTAATGATTTTGAATTAAGTTTGAGTTATAATTTGAATTTGTATTTGTATGTGCACATTTGAGTTATGATTGAATTGAGAATCTTTTTGAATTTATGTTTAGGTGGGTCAAAATTTAAATTTTAGCATTTTAATAAAAACTCAATAGTGATGAAAATTTTTAATAAGGGTATATGGGTGAGATTTTATTCGTATTTTCGTTGTGAATGCATAAAAAATCATCTTAATCAAAATTAAAACGAAAAAGTTATAACATTTTAAGAATAGAAAAAATAGTATTCTTTAACTTGAATTCGAGTTTATAAACTCGAGTTGAAAAAAAAAAGCTTGAACTCGAATTTAGTCTCAAACTCAAATTTTATAAAAAAATAAATAAACTTAAATAAAATTATAACTTAAATTTAAATTTTTTTAAAAATTTTGTTGTAAAAAAACAACCAAAACAAAAACTTCATAACCATGCCTTTAGTTTGATTTCTTCTGCTTCAATGCTTGGAAGTTGGAACCGGATTTATTAATTAATAGTAAAGCACTGAAATTTAGATATATATATATATATATACATATATTACTAGCTCTAACATAATAATAATAATTTTTTTTTTCAAAAAACTGCAGGAGTGACATCATTTAGTATAGACTTGGCTGCAAAGAAAGTGACAGTGATTGGAGATATAACTCCTTTAGGTGTGTTAGCGAGCGTGTCAAAGGTGAAGAGTGCCCAGCTCTGGCCTTCTCCCACATCATCATCACCCTCTTCTCCTTGGTCAGCATGATTATCAGTACTAATTAGTAATAAATCACTTTTATTTTTTTTCTTATTATTAAATTACTACTTACTATTATTTGAAGGTCCGGCAGGGTGTGTACTTTTACTACTATATATGAGTTATGTTTAATATGTAGTGTAAATGCAAATTAAGTACTCTTTTAATTAAGGGGAATATATCGGAATCAAACAACTGCTTGTTTATTGTGTAAAGTTAAAGTGGAAGGGATGGTTCAATACTCTTGTGTTATCATGTAGCTCTAAAGTTTAAATGCACTTTTTTTTTTATAATATATATATATATATCTTTGTTTAAATTCAAAATATCCTGTATACTCAGGCTGGCAACTCTGAGCATGGCTTCTTGTTTACTACTTTCAATGTGTTCGAGTGCATTTTACGCCCATGATCATGTGAAAAAAAAAAAAAAAAAAAAATCTATAATTCGCAGCCAAACCTGGCCAGCTCTGGCGTTTACACATTATTTGATGCAGACTTGGTTGGTTTGATAGAAAATGAGACATGTACGTAAGTTTATTAGATAGAGCATTTAGACATGCCACTATTGAATGCATAAACAGTTCTCTAACAATCTTTAATGGAATAGAAAAGTACATTATCCATTTTTTTATTAATGTGAATTTAATTCATTGGTTTATTCTTTGGTATATAAGAGGCTCTTATAATTGGATATAGAACAAGAGTACATGAATGGCTCTAATATTGTGGGTGTGCTAGTACCATAATAATAAAGACCATTGAAAAACAAACACCACGCCATGATAATTAATGTTTCAAAACAGCAAAATGCATGCAGGGAGCTAGGATGGTTTGGAAGTACTCAATTAGGAGAGCAGCAGGCTTATGATCATATCCTTTGGACAAGCAGTACTACTTTTTCTCTTTTTCTTTTTCTTCTGTCTTCTCATTCTACAGTGGTCTGGTTAGTTTTCCTCAGCGCTGTTTCAAAAAGTCAGAATTTGGATATGGAAAACTTTTATCAGATTTATTCCTTACTTGGAGGCCCCCTAAAAAAAAAAAAAAAAAAAAAAAAAAAAACCCTTTGGCAAAGCCCTTCGTATATAACTTAATCTGAGAACACAAATACTGGCGCAAATTGGCCAAGAATTTAACAAGATCAACAAGTTGGTAGTATAATTCCTATGTAAAAAAGAAAAAAAAAAAGAAGCCCTTGGCATTCTGTGGGAGTTATGAGATCTTTTAAAAGAGTTTAATGTGGAATGGTGTATAATTCGACTAAACTTGTCTCAGTGTTTGGTGGCAGTTCTTCTATGATCTATTCTTCTTGTGAAAAAGTGATTTTCCCCACAATAAATCAAAATGATGACAGTGAGGTCTACTTTTGGTTTCAAGTCCATTTCAAAATTTCCAGCGGTGGTGGGACCGCCTCATGTTTCTATGTTTCTTCCCTTGTCTTTGCTTTTTAGAACTTTTGTTATTAATTTCTTATTCTCTCTCTAACCAATCTATTCTGATTTGTGGGACAAAAGAGTATATGAACAACGGTAGGTGCAGAAGCAAGCAAATTCCAATTCTTCACAAAACCCCATGATTTGATTTAATTTTTTTTTCCCTTATCTTTTCTTGGTAATTCTTTAAAGGAGGTTTCTTTAATAGGGCTAGAAAAAATAAATTACTTATAAATTATTTTTTTTAATTTTAAATTTGTGGTAAAAATTATCTGTTATAACAAAAATATGATTTTAATCATATTCAATAATCAGAAAATAAAGTCGTTTCTTTATATTTTAACAAATAATTTCCTAACTTTAATAACTTTGACTATGACTTGGACGGCTGGAAAAAAAGATAAAAACCAGGAGAACAAAAAAGTCGGAAAATGGTTCACCCATTAGGGGTACTATCATTATTATATGATTCTGCTATAGAAATTTGGTAGCAATGTCGGCGCAACTTTTATGGTGATAAGCATGCAAGACTAATCCTTTTTTTTTTTTTTTTTTCCTTTTTCGTTTTTCTTCCCTTAGAGAAAATATTTTTGTATACATATGCTTATGCTTTGTTGCGACAAATCAGATTTGTCTCTTGTGGTACATTGTGTGGTCATTTTATGTATATATGCAATATATACTAGACGTCTCTAGTATTTCCTTGATTATATAGTCTTCTACATATGTACGTAACAGAAATAACAAAAATTTGAACAGTGAACGATTAATGCGACCTTTTATGATTCCCATGCAAATCCTTCTGATCATCCAATAACTTCTGAAGATAAAGTGAGAGAAAGATTCAAGTGCATGAAACGGTTCTGGTTAAGAATTTAGAATGCAACCAAACAGGTAAAAGTAAAGAAATTTCATAGGATGGTTCAAGGAAAGGACCCCAGGGCTTAAAATATTGATCATATCCTCGTGTTATCCAAATGGTGAAGTTTGGTGGCTTAGCTTTTTGAAACATGAAGCAATTTTTTACATTAATGCTGCGTAAAGTTGAATCTTTGTATTACTTCCCCATATTGGGCTTTCTTGGGGTTTTCTTGAACTATCTACAACTGCCCAAATATCATTAAGAGGTCAAAAGTTGGGTAATCCCACCTGTTATTTAACAAGATATCGTAGTGAGGGAGAGACAAACTTGGGCTGTAATTCTTATAAACTGGGCTAATTAACTAATTTCCTTCAGAGAGTCTTTCTCCAATGTTGTACTACATCTTAGTGGATTATGCAGATTCTCGTCATATTCCAAGATGTTGCTCTTTATTTCAAGTTATATCTATATATTTTTGTCGCTTCTTGTCATTGTCCAGCGATATCACTCAATGGTTTGTTATATTGAGCCTAAAGAGAAAAAATCTTTATGGTTTGTTGTATATACACTTTCCTTCTTCTGTGTTTATATTGAGGGTTACGGTTTTATCTAACAGGCGCCATTTAGTTTAGTTTGTTCTTTGTTGAGATTTTTGTTGCTTCTTTTTACTATTGTTCTTCTTTTTATGATGTCTTGTTTGGTGTTGTATTTCCTGTTGATGTCTTTTGTTGAAACTATCGGTGTTCATTGTAATAATTTCGTCAGTCATGTGATGTTTTCTGAAGATGTCGTTTGTTATCTGTTGTCGTTTTCCACAACTACAAGCTGTCTCAGTTATGATGACATGATAGTTGTCTCTATAATGTCCTTTTGGCTTGATTGTAGAACTGTTCTCTTGTAATTTTATATTACCACCATTTAAGTTATTGTCGTTTTATGAATTGTCGTATTTATTTTGAGGCCGTTTTCTTCCGGACTACTGTTGGTGTGGTATGTTTCATTTTGAGGTTATTTATTAAAGTTCTCATCGTTTTCATTAATGACCTTTATTTCATGTCCTTGACATCTTTTGTTTTGACGTGGTTTTTTTGTGGTTGTTGTCGTTTATTTATTTATTGTTGTGTTTGCTAACATGCCGATTTTGTTTATGTTTGTCATTTTGTAAGATTATTTTTGTTTATATGTTGTCGTTTTTCCACGAATTTTTTTTTTCTATGTCATTGTCTCGATCATAATGATATTTTTTTCTTCCCTAAAAAAAAAAAAAAAAAAAAAAAGATAGTCTCAGTTTGTTGTCGTTTATTTCCTATATTGTCGTTTATCCAATGTTGTCGTTTCAAACTTTATGAAGTTTTCACTTCCAGTTTGGTTGTTGTTTGAGAGTCTGATTGCTATGTTGTTTCCGGATTGCTATAGATTTTTTATATTACTGTCGTTTCTGTTTATTGTTTTATATTACTGTCGTTTCTGTTTATTGCTGATCTTAGTAAAGTTTTCGTTTAGGTTTTGTCGTTTTTCAATATCTACTGCAGAAGTGGCTCCCTGGTCAGATTTTTTTTTTTTTTTAACCTTGTTTTTCCCAGTGAAATTTTTCCTCGTAATTTTTCCTGATGAAGTTTGTCTTCGTATAATTGTCGTTTGTTCTTACTAAATCCATCTAGCTTTATGATGCCGTTTCATAGTTTTTATCGTTTTACTTTCGTTCTTTATGGGAAATCCTTTATTATGTTATCGTTTCTTAATGATGTCGTTTTTTACAGTTGACGTTGTTTACAATAAATACTGATTGTTAGTTGGTTCTCAATAATGTGTCATTCTCAATAGATAGGAAGTACGAAGACGAAGACCGGTGTGGTATTTTTGAGGAAAAAGCTTCCACAATACAGAAAAAACAGAGTCCCCTAATGGCCAGACACCTTTGCTCTGATGAACGATGAGGATTTCATTATCACTGATTAACCATATGTTTTTAAAGGGCGTCTTTTGTTAATCTGTTTTCTGAAGAATAGTTATTTATCTGGGTATTTTATTAGCTCAATTCAAATCCACACAAAATATATATATATATATATATATATATCACAAATTCTGCAACTTAATTAATTCACAAACAAAGCTCCATATTGTAGTACAACAACCAGTATAATCTCCTTAGCAGAGACTTGTACCACACTTAAAAACAAAAAAAAAAAAAAAAAAAGAAACACGCACAACCAAAGCAAACTAGTAGGAAAGATAGACAGTGAACTGAAGCAGAGTCTCGAGCCCATCAGTGTTGTGCTGATCAGCAGTAGGCGGAAACGTCTTAACGGTGGCGATTCCCTTGGCATTCAAATACTTTCCGGTGCCTCCCATGATGGCCAGGTGAGACTCAGCGGCGGCGGTCATGTGGACCCCAAAGAAAGTGAGACTGTCGGCGTAGCCACCGGTCTGGAACATGGCCGTGAAAGCCATGATCTGGCTCGTCCCGTCCACCGAGCTCGCCACGTAGAAGCCCTGGGCCTTTCCGAGCAGGCCCGAGCCCAGCTCGTGGCCCTCGGTCAGCTCGTCGTCGAAGGCCGTCACGGTCCCGAACATCAGCTTCTGGAGGGTCATCCCCGGAGGGAGCTGAGCGCCGTTCAAGAACGGGAAACCGTTGCCTCCGGCGATGAAGTTGTTGTTGTTGTTGTTGGTGTTCTGGAGGAGGTTGGCTGTGTTGCCGGCCAGGCCGGTGAAGAATGGGACGTTGTTGTTGCTGATAATGCCTTGGTTGTTGTTGTTCTGCGGGACGCCGTTGTTGATGGGGAGGACCGCGCCGTTCGGCTTCGCAAACGGGACTTGGCCGCTTACCGCCGGGTTCGAGACTATCCCAGTGATGGCTATGGCCGAGGGGTTCGTCCCGCCCACGATGTCGTGCATGTAGAAGATTAGTGTGTGGTGGGGATCTGCATTGCCTAATGTGGCCCCACCAGCGGCTGATACAGGGCCTGCCGGGTTAGCGGTCGGGCCCACTGGGCCTACCGATGTGCCAACTGGGCCTACTGGAGTGCCCGCAGGGCCTACCGGGGTGGCGGTGGGGCCCGTGGGGTTGGTGGGCACAAAAGGTGTTGGAGCTACGTCAGGGTCCTCAGGAGCATCCTCATCAAGGAGTCTAGCTGAGAAGGTGGATGAGATTGTGAGAGATAGGAAAAGCAACCAGGCTATGGCAATGAGAGAAGTAGGAATATATTTGTTTGCCATAGGATTTGGGATTGCAAGGACAAGTTTTGAGAATGGAAGAGGGAGTTTTAGAACTAAGGTTGTTTTTTTTTTTTTGGTGAAGCTGGTTATGATGGGAAGAGATTGTGTGATTGAGTTTATATACTTTTGAGTTTGAGAGAGTGATATGGAGTACATTAGATGGAGTTGATGGCGTGGAGTAGGTACTTGCATTCTATACATTGGTGCATTTGGTTAATGCTTGAAATACCTAATGAAACAAGCCTCGTCTTCTTAGATGGAATGTTAGTAAAGATTATAGTAATATTTGTTTGAGCTGCTTCCCAATTTCAAATTATTGCTTATTCATGGTTGAGTCATTCACTAACGAAACCAATACATGTGTTTCACATATTAACAAAAACACAAATTGAACACTCACCAAACATAAAAATAAAAACCATGGTCTAATGCGAAAATTGGATTATATATACTACTACAATCAAGAAATTTATCGGACTCTTTTTTTTTCCCCTTGCTGAGAGGAAATTTATAGGACTTAATTGAATATTAAAATAGAAAACATTTGCGTTCCTAACAATTTCCATCCAATTCAATAAAAGAGAAATTTGCATAATGTCAAACTATTTTAATCTCCACTCCATTATCCAAAATAAAGAAATTATTTATTCCCCGTATCAACGTGAACATCTTCAAGTGTCTTTTCTTTTTATTCAGTCCAACAAAAATTAAAAAAAGAAAATTCTTTTCTCTTTCTCTTGAACTTCAAGTAACAAGTCCTTATATTCAAGCCACACCTTCTCCATGAGTTTGACAAGAACTTCCCTTGAATTTATGGGAGAGAGACACTTCTTGGTTTCCATTATTTCAGCAATAAAGTTTGAATCAAACAGGTTTCTGCAGCTGGTTAACTACCATTACTTGTATAGGAAACCTTGGCTTTGTACAGAAAGGAAAAGCCGAGATCACAGGCTAAATTAACGCAAACAAACAAGTTCTCAAAGTTTCCAGCTTCCACCTTCAACCAAAGCTTTGTTTCATGCCCAATGCTCTGCAATGGCACAGATTAATTCAATTCCACAAGCTCGTCTATGCCACCGATCCCATCACAAAGTTCACCAAGCCGAACTCCATGGGACTGCAAAAAAAACTTCATATTGATCTTCTCTTTCTTCTAAAATGCAGTGATCAGTTCAGTCACTAGGCCATCTGCACCGGAATTTCTACCACAAGCTTCTACAACTAAAGCATCCCAACCTTCCAAATCGAATTGCATCTTCCTCTTTCCCATCTCCTCCAAAACAAAACAGGCATCCTCAAGATTACCACACTTTACTAGGCCCATAATCAAGCATCGAAACGATTCTAAACGAGGACAATGCCGACTTGTCAACATTGCATTCAAAACCTTTAAACCGCGTTCGAAATCCCCAACCTGGCAGAATCCATCAACCATTACCCTGTATGTAGCCGCATTTGGCTCACAACCTCCAATCTGCATTTCGGTCAAAATTTTATGCGCCGCCACTGCCTTACCTTCCCTACACAGATAGTTTATGAGTATGTTATATATAACAACATCAGGCTTAAACCTTCTCCTTTTCATCTCATTAAGTAGCAATTTTGCCTCCTCAATATTTCCTCTCCTTCCAAGATCAGTCATCAAAATACCGAAATTCACGAGCTTTGGTTTACACCCTCGGTACTCCATATCAAACATCAACTTCTTCGCTTCCTTATACTTTCCCACCGAACATAAACCTTCCATCATCAATGCATACGTCACGGCATTTGGGCACTTTCCTTTCTCGATCATGTCCTCGAGCAAACCCTTCGCTTTATCCAACTCACCCTTTTTACATAAGTACCCAATCAAGCTATTATAAGTCACCACACTAGGCTGCACGCTTCTCTCAAGCATTTCATCAAACACCTTGGATGCCTCTTCCCAGTCACCTTTCCGAAGGCACCCTTTGATAATTATATTAAACGTAATCGAATTCGGACGAAAACCCATCTTGTACGAACGATAAAAGACGTCATTTGCCTCCGAAAACCGACCGCCATCGACAAGCACGTTAAGGAGAGCGTTTAAGGACTGCAATGTCCGTACACAATTGAAGGAAGGAATTCTACGAAAAAGCTCGATAGCTTTGTCCACCAAATTGGCCTTGCCATAATGTTGCATCAGAACAATGAAAACTTTCTCTCCGCAACGAATATTCCTGTCTTGTACATGATCAAGAATGGTCTCCACGGCTTCAAAGTCACGGAAACGGGCGAGCTTATAGATTAGAGCAGAGTAAGAAGCGTAATCGTGTTTGAAACCAATGTTTTGTTGGTAGTCTTGGAACAGAGAAAGAGCTTCTTCTGGGTCTTGTGCTTGCTTAACGTTGGAGACGAAAGGTGTTGGCTTGCGAAGCTCAGTAGTAGCTTTGTGAGATCTTTCATGGGACGGCTTGGTGTAGTATGGTTGCGAACGTACGACATTGATAAGACAACGAACGAGAACGAAGTTTGATTGTGTTTGTTTGATGGCTTTTGTTCCTGAATGGATCATGTCGTAGGAAGAGGTGAACGGATTGTTTAAACTTTAAACTCTGTTTTTATGCTTGAAAAAACTTTAAACTCTGTTTGATTGACAAAACTTTAAAATCGCCTTTATGGGGTTAACCGTTAATGTCAATTATAAGGTCGTTCATTTCGCTGGTTCGAGTTTAGAATTTGAGTTTTGTTACAGTAAAAAAATTCTCAGAAACAGTCACATTTAACTTTTTTATTACAGTAAAAAACTCTCACACAATATCACATATTAACTCGAATTAACGAACCGAACGGACCAAATACCTCCTTTCCACTCACCAGCCCAAACAAAACAAAACAAAAAAAAAAAAAAAAAAAACAGTTAAATACATCTTTCTGGTTTCTTGTGTGGTTACTTAAACCAACAATAAATAAATTTTAGTAAAAAAAAAAAAAGGAAAAGAAAAAAAAACTAACAACAGATAAAAGAACATCTACAAAAATTTATTATATAAGTAAAAAAAACTATTAGTGTTGATTTAAGTGTCCCATTTAGTTGCTTATTAATTGATGTGCTGATTATTCACTTAATAATCACAATTTTTTGTAAGAAAAAAAGTTCTACAGCGTTTAGAATAAGAATATGAATTGCAGAAATTTTGTTTAAATATATATTTTTTACATTACTGTTTGCCAACTGCCAAGTACAATATTGACAAACATTTCCAGATCATTTAAATAAATACAAGGAAAGAAGGTGATCAATAATTATCTGTATCCTAATAAACATTTTCCCTCAAAAAAATTTTTTTTAAACGTATTGAAATTAGTGCAAATTGTCACTTAACCATACAAAATGAAACTTAATGCACAGCATTGAAGTTCCGAAGTTCCTTTTCTTTTTTTCTTTTTTTCTTTTTTTTTGGGAAAAAGAGCTAGCAGAAAGAGAGAAAACACGTAAAATATTCTAAATTATGATTCTAATTGTTTAAAAGATATGACTATTGAGAATCTTTTATTTGCTGCAAATGACTCTCTTCCCAGTGGAGAAGCAGACTAGAAAGTCAATTCTTGCCACCTTGTAAATTGTAATGAATATTTTTTTGTATATTTCATTAACAGATATACACACATAAACAACGTATAATCAACCCTACTTCTAAGGCTTAGAAGACGTGATCTACTGTAGTGAGATATGATTTATACTATTTTAGGAAAATAAATATATTACAACAATATTTTTTTAATACTCCCCCTCAAGTTAGAGAGTGAATATCATGAAGTCCCAACTTGCTGCGTAGTGTCACAAATTGATCATTCCCCAAAGCTTTTGTAAATACATCTACCAACTGGAAACGCGTAGGTACATATGAAGGTCTAACCATTTCAGTTTGCAGTTTTTCTCTAACTATGTGACAATCTATTTCAATGTGCTTTGTACGCTCGTGAAAAACATGATTTGCTGCAATGTACAAAGCTGCCTGATTGTCACAGAACAATGGTGTAGGAGTCACCTGTAGGACTTTCAAATCTTGTAATATATTGCGCAGCTAAGTTAGTTCTAAACATGTGTTAGCCATAGCTCGATATTCGACTTCTGCCGATGATCTAGAAACATTCGCTTGTTTCTTGGATTTCCATGAGATGAGAGAATTTCCGAGGAAAACACAATATCATGTAATCGACCTCTTTGTGGCACGACACCCTCCCCAATCTGAATCACAAAAAGCTTTCAAGTCAAGACTATTGATGGAAGGAAATAGTAGACCTTGGCCAGGAGTACCTTTGATGTACTTGAGGATTCGTATGGCAGCATCCCAATGAGGTTTTCGAGACTCATGCATGAATTGGCTCAGTGTTCGAACGGGATAAATTATGTTAGGCCTTGTGACGGTAAGATAAATCAGTTTCCCAACTAGTCTTCTATATTTAGTTAGATCATTCAATAATGCTCCATCTGTGGGAGTGAGCTTCAAATTTTGTTCCATTGAAAATTTTTCTGGGCGTGCACCTAGAAGACCTGAATCTTGCAAAATGTCCAGTGCGTACTTTCTTTGAGACAAGAAAATACCTTTCTTTGACGGTGAGAATTCGATGCCCAAAAAATATTTCAAATCTCCAAGATCTTTGATACGGAAGCGTTGGAGAAGAAATTTTTTGAGATGTTCCATTTCTGGAAGATCATTTCCTGTGAGAAGTATGTCGTCAACATAGATAAGGACTGCAGTAAATAAAGTATCTTGAGCCTTGGTAAAAAAGGAATAATCAGCCTTTGATTGTTGATAATCAGCCTTTTGAATGGCTTCTGAAAAAGTGGAGAACTAGTTTTTTTATGCTTGTTTGAGTCCATAGAGTGATTTGTTGAGCCGACATATGATGTTCTCCCCATGTCGGCAAAGACCATGTGGAGGGTCCATACACATGACCTCATTGAAGAAAAGCATTTTGGACATCTAATTGGTGGATGAACCAATGTCTAGCGGCAGCAACACTAAGAAGACAACGGAGTGTAGTAAGTTTGGTTGTAGGAAAGAAGGTTTCCAAATAATCAATTCCCTCAACTTGAGTATATCCCTTAGCAACAAGACGAGTCTTATAGCGTTCAATGGTGCCATCAGACCTGTATTTGATTTTGTACACCCATTTACAACCAATTGGTTTTTAACCAATAGATAGAGGAACCAAGCTCCATGTGTTATTTTGCTGCAATGCATCTAATTCTGCATTCATGGCTTGTTGCCAATGTGGATTAAGGATAGCCTGAGCATAGGATTTTGGTTCGATGTGACATGTAATATTAGCTAAAAAGGTACAATGCACAGAAGAGAGACGAGAGTATGAAAGAAAATGGGAAAGAGGATATTGAGTACCAGATGTAGAAACTTGGTCCTAAGGTAGAATAATTGACTTGGGCTGACATTATGTAGTCTATATGCCATGTTGGTGGTTGCTTAGGACAAGCGGATTGAGGAACGGGAAAAATTGTAGTGGTTGGAAGGTCTGAAGTATTTGGAGAAGTGGTTGGGAGTTCGGCAGTGGTAGGGAGGTCGGCTTGAGGTGAGGTTTCAGAAGATGGAGTGGTATTTTCAGGTGCGACAAGTGCGTGGATGGGGGACAATGACTCATGTGTGTTAGGTGCCTCGGTTTGCTGGAGGTGTGGAGATAGGTTGTGTAATGGCCAATTATCTGTAATATCGATGGAAAAGTGGGGTAACACAAAATTGGGATTTGGTGGAATCGAAGCAGAGGAGAAAGGAAAAGTGGTTTCACAAAATTTTACATCACAGCTGACAAAAAATTTCTTAGTTTCCAAATCATAAAGTTTGTAACCTTTTTGACCGATGGAATATCCAACAAAGATGCATTTTTGGGCACGAGGATCAAATTTATGAGTTGAATGAACAACAGTTGCATAACACAAACAACCAAAGACTCTTAAGTGATCAAGTGATGGTGGACGTTTGTATAACAATTCAAAAGGTGATTTAGTGGATAACAATGGTGACGGTAGTCGGTTAATAAGGTAGACAGCGGTCAATACACATTCACCCCAGAAAGTGGTGGTAAGTGGGATTAGAAAGGTAATGCACGTGCTACATTGAGAATATGTCAATGCTTCCGTTCAACCACTCCATTTTGTTATAGAGTGTAAACACAAGTGCGTTGATATTTGATGCCATGAAATTGGAAAAAATTTCTCATTGATAGGAATTCAGAACCATTGTCTACCCTAACGGAGGCATGAAATTGAGTGTAGGCAAAACCAATGAAGGATTTCAAAATAGTTTGAGTTTCAAACTTATTTTGCATAAGAAATATACATGAGCACCTTGTAAAATCATCCACAATAGTAAGAAAGAAGTGTGCCCCTGAATGTGTGGGAACTTTGTGTGGTCCCCAAATATCACAATGTAACAAATCAAATGGAGCATGAGTTAATATGGAACTTAAAGAGAATGGAAGTCTGGTTTGTTTTGCCATAGGACAAACAGTACAATGATCATCATAAGAGATATTATTAGAAGACAGTAATGGAGATATTAATTTAAGACGAAATGGTGACGGATGTCCAAGACCCATATGCCATAAATGGGAAGGGTGAGGGACTTGATGGGAGATAGGTGTCCTTTGAAACGGGGACATATAATAGAGACCACCGTGTTGTTTACCCGAGCTAATCATCTTTCCTGTCAAATCCTGGAAGACACAGAAAGTAGGAAACAAAATGACACAACAGTTTAGGGCGGAGGTGACTTTGCTTACTGACATCAAATTTAAGCGAAATGAGGGAACACATAATACATTATCTAAGGTGATGTCTGAATTAAATGTTATAGTGCCAGTGGAGGCGATTGGTGCAGAGGATCCAGTGGGCAATTTAACAATGGGTATTGGTGAGGATTTTGCTTGAGTGAAAAGTTTGGAATCAGAAGTGATGTCGTCAGTAGCTCTGCTATCCAAAATCCAAGGCTGCAGCATTTGCATAAGCATTGCTATTACCAGAACCAGAAGCATGGTTTGGAGTCATCATAGACAAGGCATGAGCAAGTTGCTGAATTTGTTCTGCAGAAAGCCCATGTAATGATTGAGAAGAGTTGAAGTTATTGTGGTTGGTTTGCAGAAAGCCATGTGGAGTGTCTAGCGTTTTGGAGATTTGGGCTGGAGTAACAATATCTTGTGGATGAGTCCCATGTGTAGAATGGGAAGAATCTGTTGCATTGGTAGCAGCAAAGAAGTTACGTGTGTTTCCTCGAGACCCGCGTTGCTGCTGTTGTTGTTGACTTTGTCGATTGCCTTAGATTCTTGTGCTGCTGTGAACCCATGTGCCATTCTTAAACCTGCACCTATCCTCAGTATGACTCTTTTGTCACAATATTTACAATGAAATTTTAGAGTCGGACAATTTTCAATTGTATGACCTCCTCTATTACAGTGTTCACAATGCTTGTCTTTGGAATTATTTGAGAAGTTGTTTGGTCGAACCTGAATTGTAGCAGCAATTGAAAACTTCTCCGTTGATTCCGGTGCCACTTGTCGTTGTGTTTCTTCTTGAATGACAAGAGAGTAGGCTTGTCGTACATTAGGCAATGGCGACATCATAAGAATGTTGGTATGGACAACAGTGTAGGTGTCATTGAGTCCCATGAGAAATTGCATCATCCGATCTTCTTCTCGCTATTCTTTATGTGCTTTGATCTCGTTACAGGTGGGAAGAGGTCGATATGTCTCTAATTCATCACATAAGCCTTTGAGTTTGGTATAGTAGGTTGAGACTGTCATGGTGCCTTGTGAGAGAGAAGCCAAGGATTTCTAGATTTGATAGATTGCTGGTGCATTCTTCTGTGAAAATTGATCTTTGAAATCTTCTCACACTTGATGGGCTGTCTTGGCATGAATGACTCCTTCGGCTAAATCGGGTTCCACTGAGTGAGTAAGCCATGACAAAATCATGTTGTTGCATTGATTCCATAGAGCATATTCAATTGGTTGTTCTGTTTCTGAAGGTGGCTTAATGGTTCCATTGACAAAGCCAATTTTATTCTTGGCTGTGAGAGCATGAATCATGGATTTACTCCATGATGGATAGTTTGCACCATTCAATTTTGTCTGAACGAGCATGTGTCCAGGGTGATCTAAATGATGAACAAAGTATGGGGTTTGGTGGATCCATATCAGAATTGTTGTTGCTGTTGTTAGAACTTTTGGATTGGGATTTTTCTGATGGTGTTTGATCGTGTCCTGTTATGGTGTTTGTAGGTTTCTTGTTTGAAAAAGTCTAGTAATCAGGCAGTGTCTCTGATACCATCTAAAGAAAATAAGCAGTAAGCTTTGAATAAAGAATAATGGAGATTTATTTGGCTGAATACTTTTTTGTATATTTCATTAACAGAGCACAGTACATATGTACACATAAACAACGTATAATCAACCCTATTTCTAAGGCTTAGAAGACGTGATCCACTGTCAGTGGGATATGATTTATACTATTTTAGGAAAGTAAATATATGACAACAATATTTCTTTAATAGTCATCACTAGAATGGTAAAGGGGATTTGGTGCGGGTGCAGGAACATAATCAATACTTGTTCCAATCATGAAAATCATCATCAAACTCATCACCACAACTGTTACTCTTGTCATGATATTCTGAGTCTCTTTGCTCAAAATGGGGATGGCTTCACCTGAGAAGGTTTTTGTTTAGACAGAAAAATCAGCATCATATTTATAGGGATCTGAATCCTTAAAAATGTTCATTAATTAATTGTTTAAGCTGCGTTTAGTTCACTACAATAACTACTGTGGCCCTTAAATTGTTTTTTTTACTAAAAAAGTATTCAGGAGAGAGAACTTCTGTTATGAGTTAAAAGTCATTCTGTTACTATGTCTAAATCATCATCATTATTTTTCCTTGATTTTCTATTTGTTGATTCTAGAGAAATGGTTAGTCATTTACCCCTTTGCAAGGGGTCATGGGCTGTTAATATCTCTAAATCATCATCATTATTTTTCCGTGATTTTCTGTTAGTTGATTCTAGAGAAATGGTTAGTCATTTACCCCTTTGCAAGGGGTCATGGGTCTAACAAAATTTATCATTTGATTTTTCAAGTTAGTAAAATAAAAGCGCTTTGTACTTGTGATTGTGACAAAAAACGACTCTTCACAAAATGAAGAACACCGCGTGCCCTAAAAAAAAACATGGGAAATCTTGAAATTTGGTTCTTAATTGTGCTATAACTAATAACTATAGAAGAGCTATGTACTTAGAAAATGATTTAGCCCTACCTGCCATCTCTGCATAACGTTCAGAAAAAAATTAATTCAGCTGTGTTATTAGCTACGAAATGTAAAACTTGCAGCCACCCCAGGAGCCTGGAAAAGGAAGTGGAGGAAAAAAAAATTAGAGATAACAAATCAATGGAGAAGATTTGAAGCTACATTGGTAATAATTCCCATTGTTCAGCAATTGTACTGCACGTCATGTACAGAGATTGCAGAGATGTAAAAAATGCAATCAAGCATCAAGGAAGCAAACCGGAAGAGCCAAGATATACCATGGATGAGTGTTTTAATATGGAAATGCTACAGGTGTTGTTTCCGCGATCACGGGAAAGCATAAGTCTCACGTGTGGAATACTCTTCCAATACTCTCCAAGAGCTGGTTTTGGAGCACCTCCCTCCCCTCCCACTGTGTGATTGGTCACCTTCATCATTTCATGTTCTTAAATTCCATTCATCAACAGATAAAAGTATGAAAATGATGCTTATGATTTCTGTTTAAGGAGAAAACTTACTAGCACCACAAGATTATGCTGATGCGCCAACTTCTTTAGCAGACATCCAGCAGATACCATCAAAGAGTGTCCTGCATTTCTCCAAATGCAAGAAACCATTGGTTGGTCCATCTTTATCGTGGAAACGTTTTAAAATGTATGAATCCATTAATATCAAAAGCAGAAACATGTATTATGGATAAACCTTCTTAAATAAATAACAAAATTCTTTTAAATTAGGAGTAAATACATACCTTGCAAACCACTTCCTCCAAGAATTGGAGTAATAAGAGAGGAGATTGAGTCGACAATAAGCAAGCGCACACGACGAGGTCCATTCTGAAAATTTTCAAACAAGAATGTGAGAAACCATAACATAGTAATGACTGAAACAAGCAGCAATACTGATCCATGTCAATGCAAACCTGAGATCTCAAATCGAGTTCAAGCTGATGCAGAATATCGAACATTGTGAAGATGTCAAACACGGAGTGGCATAAGATGTTTTTCATAACATTCTGGAGAAAATTGTGTGTAGCCTACAATTGTGAGAAGATCAAAGTGAAACTTCTGCACATTAAGCGAGGCTAAATAAAGAAACCAAAATTAGAAAACACGGTACTAAAGGCAGAAAAAAGGTGGAGTGACCAGATTGACGAAAAGGTTTAATACCAAATCAACAAAATCGGCAATACGCTGGGGTGAGAAAGAGTTGGATGTATCTAAGTAAACAACACGTCCCATGTGCTTTTCTGCAACATTTGAGGCAGCTTGTAGACAAACCTGAACATTACTAAGCATTTGGGTACAAATACTTGAATGTTATAAAATTATCAACGAATGCTATATACCATAACAAATACATGAAATTGAAGCAACTCTATGAGAAAATAGGATAAGAAACATAGATAATAGTGATCAAAAAATGACTGAAAACACAAAATGAATAACTGTAAGTTAACTGAAGTGAAAAGGCTATACTGACTTGTGTTTTGCCAGAAGATGAGGGGCCAACGAGTTCTGTTAACTGTCCCTCTCGTAATCCGCCTCCAAGTAACAAATCAATACTGATCAAAACAGCCAAAGAGAATTCTAATATTGAGCTTAGAATTCTAGTTCAGTTTAAACAAGAAAATCTGAATAGTTGGAAAGGGAAAATACCCTTCACACCCAGTTGATAATACATGTTTATTTTGCAGAGAATCTGCCAACAGATCCATGCCATTCATCCATGGTTGATGAAGTTCACCATCAACCATAGAGAGGAGCTCTTCAATTCCCTACTTGCAAAATACAAACGAACAAACAATAAAAATTAAAAAAATAAAAAAAGGTGAGTTTGAATGAATAAATGCTGTGAGAGAGTGTGAAATTCATTTGAAGTTGTTAACAGAGAAAGCAAACCTCCTTTAATCCCTCAGGGTCAGGCTGTTGTTCTGCAAGTGCGGCTAATTCATAGATGTCGTGAAGGAGGAAATCTTCTACTGCACCACAAAAAAAAAAAAAAAAAAAAAAAAAAAAAAAAAAAAATTTTCTTTAAAGAAACCAATTCCCCCCCAAAAAAAAAAAAAAAAAAAAAAAAAAAAAAAAAAAAAACTGTCATTTAAAGGAATTCCTGAAATGGGAAATGAGGGAAAAAGAGGGTACCTGTCAAAATGCCATGAGAAGCACAAAATGCTAGGAAATGGGAGTTGATTATTCTTGGGTATTGCTCCAGAGACTTCAAAGGTGCCATTTTCTTGCTCACTCTCTTCTTCCGCCAAAAAGTTGTTAGTTATGTGTCAACAAAACACAGCGGAATTTCTCGCTCTCGAGCACAGCGAGGGCTAACTTGTGAGGAAAACTGGGAAGAAAAGTTCCAGAAGAATCCAAACGATGATAAACCTGTCATTCCTCAACTTCAAGGAATCGAGCGCATCACTTTTTTTGTTTTCTGAAACGAAAGGTGATGTTTATCGAAACGACATGTCACTTTTCCCTCCAAACGACAGTGATTTTTCGAATTAAACTGCTAAGGGACATCTTCGATTTATCTGTTCTTCCATTATTATTAATTCATTATTATAATTATGTTTGATATGAATAATTTTAGGGATGAAAAAACAAACGTCAACCTTGCACATAACAATCACCCGACTCGCCTTAATAATAATATGCCTGATATTAAGCCGTTCAAAATCACATAGTTTTTGTGAATTGATATTGGTATTAGATCTTTTATCTCATTATACAGATTTTGAATCCATACTCTATTTAGATTTATCATCTTTTATTTTTTTTTTTAAAATGGGGTGGGTGAAAAGTTACCAATTGGCTAAGTCACCTAAAATAACGTTTTGATCATTAAAATATGATTTTGAACTATCAGATTATATTTGATTAACATATTATATTTGAACTGTTGGATTATTATTCGTGCGATGTAATTACCAAACATTTAAGAAGAAATCAAGTGTAAACCAATCAAAAGATGTTTCCCAGTTTGCTTGGTGGCGCATCAAACAAAAATGAATACCATGATATAATATTGCCGCAGAGATTAATGTGAAAAACTGTAGCGTGTAGTATTCCTCGAGCATTAAAGCAATGATGCCAGTTTAGACTGAAAAGCAAATACTATTAAACCAGCCGAAATTCCAAAAGTAAACAGCTCATAAACTTAGATAAGGATTCTAAAATGAGCATTTTATTGGGACACCTAAGAAACAAGCAAAGCCTAATGAACTACTATAAAACTAATGTATGTCTAGTTTGGTGGGGGGAAGAAAATAGCATCAGAGGTCCTCTTTGATCGGAAATGCTTCTCCACATCAGATCCCACATTGAAGGAAGCCTGAAGCACCTCAGGAGATAGAGCCTTCCACACTGAAGTCCTTCCAGCCAAATGGGTGAATATTGGGCTGCGCCATAAAAAAAAAAAAAAAAAAAAAAAAAAAAAAAAACAACAACAACAACAACAACAAAATTAGAATTTAATTTTCATAACAAAGCATGAAAAATGAAAACCCTTTTGGCTTTTGAGAAAAATTGACTTACTTTGGAGTTGTGATGATGGAGAACCATTCCAAGCCATCTGGGTCAGCAATCTTAGAGACAACATAGAACCTAGGGACAATGAACAAATTACCCCCTTTAACAGTTGTTTCCAAGACCCTTTTGCCGTCAACACCAACAACTTGCACACGCCCACTGCCCCTTACAAAATACGTGACTTGAAGAGCAGAGTCACAAGAGAATCCAGGAGAGCACATGGCACTTCCATCCAGCCTAACAAGGTCGGCCCCAAGTCCAACCTCACCAACCAATGGAAGGTTCTTGGTGTTCAAAACCACGACCCTTCCACCGTCTTTGATGTCGACGTCCAAGGGTGCCTCCTCGCAGTTCAACGCAAGTCCCTCGCGGTGCTCCTTCTTGGCCTCGGGCAGCTTAAATCCTTCCTGAAGCTTGACAATGCCATTGGCAGATTGGTTGCCTACAAGGGTCTTGACTACATTCTCCTCCAAGTCCCATGCTCGGCTGACAAACTCGGTGGAAAAGCCGGTGAAAACTCCGTTGGAGCCAGTGAGGAAGAAGTCGGTGAATTCACCCGCCTTGTGGGCTTTGGAAGTGTCACCCAAGAAGAGAACAACAAGCTCAGTGTCCTCCTTGTTGTACCACCATGTGACAACGCCGAATGGGAGGGCAATGGCATCACCCTTCTTGATTGCAATCACCTTTTCTTCTGATTCTGGTAGGACAATTCCAGCTACTCCTTGTCCTGAACAAAAGCAAAGATGTTGTACAGGTAAAATTATACTATTTTATGGTGTATAATTAAAAGGGATTGTGTATTTCCAAAGACTTAATTTGTAAACCATGCAAGCCCCTAAAAAAACTATGTTTCGGAAACAAGATTTATAGAGCATGATCGGATAAAATCATATAGAAAAAATTTTGATCTCTGAAGAAAAAGATTTAAGTATTACAGAATGACAAAAAAAATAAAATAAAGAACAAAAAAAAAAAACATGGATTTAACAGCAATTATATTTAATTTAAATATCTATTCTCAGAAAAGACATCGCACAAAGGAATCTGATTCTTGAAGATAATGAAACTAAAGTGACCGAAAACAAAGATAAAAATCTCTCAATCCCCCACCGCAATAGCATCTAATTCACTCTGCCTATATAAAGAAGAATAAAAGACGGTGAAAACTGAAATTTAACATGATAATACGACCTTATAAATAAAACAAAAGGCAACATCAACAAGAATTGAGCGTCAACGATATAAAAAATAAAAATAAAAATAAAAAAAGCCATTGATCATTACCGCTAATTGAAACACACATAGAAAACCCCTAGAACAAAAGACAACAAAATAACAAACAATTGTCAACAGTCATCATCTTCAGAAAAAAAACAAAAACAAAAACAAAAAAAAAAAGACCAAAACAAAAGCAAAAACAAACAAACAAACAAAATCATAGCATAGTAAAGGAGCAGTGGTGGGCATGTTTGTTCAACCTCTGTTTGGATGCCTCCTCTGTTAAAACTTTGATCCCCCAAAACCCAGAAGACCAAATTCCTTGTTCAAGATCTTTTTTTCTTACACATTAAACCAACTCTGTGGGTCGGACTGATTTTTTGTTAATAGATTGTGAGAGCTTTTAGGCTTGTCTTTTGCATTTAATGATGAAAAACTTACCATTGATCATAATAAAAAAAAAAGGGAGGAATAAAAGAAAACAAATACAGATTACAGATAAAGATATCGAACAAAAAAGGAAAGAAAAAAAATTGTACCTTGGAGAACGTAAGCAACCTTGGAAGAATCAGAATAACGAGGAAGAGCAAAACCATTCTTCTCAAGAGCGAGCTTGGAGGCTCCGATATTTCCTTCACGAAGCATGGGAAGCTCAGAAGGAGACCAGGCGTAGTAGGCCCCACCATCGCCTCCGTACACCCTCTTCGCCAACTTCGGGGAAAGATCAATCGCCATCTCTCTCAACAGAAAGTAAGAAGAACAATAAAACGCAAAAAGTTTATCACGCAAAGAAAACGCTGAAGGTATTAAGGAGAGAGGGAGTGTTTTATGAGAAGCGTTAGTGCTTTGCCTTTGAGTGACGACTGACCAGTGAGTGTCGTGTATATATATAATAGTTTGAGAAACAGATATGCAACCGAATAAGATTCCAAATTTTAAATTTTTTATTTTAACTAAAATTTATGAGTTGACACGGGGGAATACAGGATAAATAGATAAAAAGTCGACCTAATTATTCACACACACACAAAAAAAAAGTTTTTCCCTAAATAATTGTGCTTCTCGATAAGATTGACACGTATATCCATAAATACTCGGTGAGAGGAGAAACCGAGAAAGTGTAAATGGTACCCACCTGATAAATGGTTAACTCGCGATAAATTATTATTTATTTTAAATAATTTTAAATTTTATTATTTATTTAATTTAATTTTAAAATTTTATTATTTACTGTAATTTTCTTATTTATTTTAATAGAAATAATTTATTTTAATTTAAAGAATGAAAATAAAAAAGCGCAATTTTCAAAAGTTTTTTTTTTTCCGGTGGCCCACAAAGCATGAAAAGATACTTCTTTCATCCAAAAAAAAGTCATGAAACATTATACATGAGGCACAAAAGTTACTGTTTTAAGAACACTGACTTTCCGATTTTGTCTCTATTATTTTCTGTTGAAGTCTTTTTTATACCGTCTGTATTCTTTTAGAATAGTGACTTTCTGATTTTGCTCCTATTACTTTTTGTTGAAGTCTTTTTTATACCGTCTGTGTCCTTTTAACGTAGAGAGAGAGTGTACAGAGTGGTGGGATCATAATTTATTTTTATTGTTTTGTCCTCAAATTTTTTTTTTCTCGTGTTTTTCTGTTGGGCATTTTTGTCATTTGTTACGGTAGGTTCTGTTTAGTCTTCTCGAGAAGCTTCTTGCTTCTTTCATTTGTTTCCTGTCTAATTTCTGTTTTACCGAGGCTCATTTGCTTCATTTCCTATGCGATGGGGTTTTGTTTAGTCTCCTCGAAGCTTCTTGCTTCTTTCATTTGTTTCCTGCCTAATTTCTCTTTTACCGAGGCTCATTTCTTTCGTTTCTTGTGCGATGGTTTTTGTTTAGTTTCCTCGAGAAGCTTCTTGCTTCTTCCATTTATGATTCTACGTCTGCATCTAATGTTTCTTTTATCGATGCTCTTCTTCTTCGTTTCCTCTTAATGAGTTCTCTTCGTTTTTTTTTTGTAGTTTTCTCTGGTTTATTATGTTTTGGTTCTAATTTTTTTCTCATTTTATGTCTCTAGATTTTCTTGCGTTTTTTGTAGGATTAATTTCTTTTTTTTTTTGACAAATGGGTTAAGGTTTTCGTGGGTTTCATTTTGGTTTATTTTTTTCTGTTTTATGCATTTTTTTTCTTTTCTTTCTTTCTTTCTCTTCGTAAGACTCCTGGGAATCATTGTTAATGTTTGTTTTTTTTTCGTTTTTTTTTTAGATTTGGCTTCCTTTTTTTATTTTTTGATTCATTTTTTCGGTCTGTTTTTTCAGATCATCCCGTTTATTTTTCCAGATCTATTATTGTTTTTGTAGATCTGGCTTCCTTTTTTCTGTTTTTTTATTAGGTTTTTCTTTTTTGTTTTTTTAGATCTGGACGTGTTTTTGCTTTCTTTTGTTCCCTGTTTTTAAAATTTGTTTATTTTATGTTTCTGGGTTTCTTTGCGTTTTTCGTGGGGTTATTTTCATTTTTTTTTGTTTTTTTTTCACAAATGGGTTAAGGTTTTCTTTGGGTTCATTTTGATTTTTTATCCTATTTTATGAATTTTTTTCTCTTCTTTCTTTTCATAAGGCTTTTAGGAATCATTTTTAGTGTTTGTTTTGTTTTGTAGTTTTGTTTTTCATTTTTCTTTTCTTAGATCTGGCTTCATTTTTTTTTTTTTTGGTTTTTTCTTCCATATATATTGTGAGATATATTAGTATTTTTTGTAGATTTGACTTTGTTTTTTTTATTTTTCTTTTTCGTTCTTTCAGATCTGTGCGTGTTTCTGTTTCGTTTTGTTCTGTGTTTTTTAATTTTTTTTCCCATTTTTGTAGATTTAGCTTTGTTTTTTTATTTCAGTTATTTTTTCATTAAGTCTTCCAAATAATCACTTTTTACTTTTTATTTTTTTCTATTTTCGTCAATTTTTATTTGTTTATTGGTTATTATGTTGTCTAACACCTGTTTTTACTAATTATTACATGTTTTTATATTTGTTTGCAGGTTATATTAGTCGGAAATATTTAGACATTTATTTTTAGTGCAGGGTAACTCTTTTTAACGAGTTATTCTTTCTCACTGTCTACAGGTTCTTTATTCTATTCCACGGTAATTATCATGCAGTGTAACACCTGTTTCTAACAAATTATTACGTTTTTTTTTCACTCTCTGCAGGTTCTTCGTTGTGTTCCACGGTAGTTATCATGCAGCGTAACACCTGTTTCTAACAAATTATTACGTTTTTTTTTCACTCTCTGCAGGTTCTTCGTTGTGTTCCACGGTAGTTATCATGCAGCGTAACACCTGTTTTTAACAAATTATTACGCTTTGTTTACAGCGCAACAACGGTGATGTTAAGTTTTGTTTCCAGTATTTACCACTGCCACATACTCGAAAGTTTATTTTTTCCCTATAAATATATTGTTTCCCCTTTCACGTTCATTGTCTTCTGCTTTGTTTATGTTTTCGTTGTAATACACTTATCGTCTATCCTCTCTGTTTCTTTTCTTTTCTTCAATTTTCAATAATTAGTTTTTTTCTCTCCCTTTTCTATTATCTCTGTTTTGGAGTTTTGTTACTCCTCTTGTATTAACTCTATCCACTTTCATCGTTATTCTAAGGTACTCTTCTCTTACTTCTTCCATATTATTTCTAATTGTTCTTAAAATTGTATCTATTATATTATTATGTTTTTGTTATTGTATATATTGAACTGTAAATATATGTGTTCATCGTTTTATGTTATTATGATTATATTTGTACTAATTCTATTTATTATATTAATTTATCAACACTCTGTTCTATATCTAACATGATTTCTCAATTGGTAATGATGTAGTATTTATCTTTTATTGTTACCATGTATTAAATAACTGTTTATAATGAAGACGTTGCCCGGATTATTTCATATTTATATTCTTTTATTTATTTGGTTTTGTCAACAGTATACTATTTTTATTATTATTTTGTACTTTTAAAATGATTTGTTCTTCATCTGATTTTGCTGAAGGGTTTTCATTCTATTTCTTTATTACCGTCTCTGTTATTGGTTTGCCAATTTAAGTTTTTTTTATGTCGTTTTTCCTTTTCTCCGTTTCTTTTTCCTTTCTTAATCTTTATAAATCTTTTTAATAATTCAGTTGGTACTGAAGGGCATTGTTAAATCTTATTCCAGTTACTTCTAATGCGTGATGTTAGCAATTAAAGATAAATACATGAACCAAATTGTTTATATTTATCTATTTAATTTCCTCATCTATTTTTTAAAACTATTATTTATGCAACTAACTTTTATAAATAAGATTTTTGATATTTTATCTTTCTTATTTTTTCCCATTTTGATGTTCTTCTTAATTTGTCAGTACTACAATATCTATTGCTTTCCTGCTGTCATTGTTAATGTTAAAAATAAACTCTTTAAGTTTCGGTTTTTAGTTTCTCAATATTTTGTTTAGCATTTTCACATTTTTCTTCTGTTGAATTGTTGCAGTCCTTTAGGAAAGACTTATTTCAGAAAATTGTCTTTCTTCTAAGGTATTTTTTTCTTAATTCTTTTATGTTATTTCTGAATGTTCTTTAAATTTTATGTATTATATAACTATGTTTTTTTAAGTGTTTATATTAAGTTATTAATATATATGGTCATTGTTTTATATATTTATAATTATATTTGTAATAAGTTCTTATATTAATCTACTAACATTTTCTTTGGATGCAGATCCACTCTTTTTCCTATTCAAAGATCAGCCCTTTGTCTCTGTGTTTTCACATCGAGAATTCTTTGCAGATGAAGAGATGTCAAAGGGGCTTCTTACTTCCCAAACAGATCTTCCTACATCTATATATAAACGCTGGTTTATCAAGAATACTCAAGAAAAGTACTTCGAATTGTTGATTTATCGCCAGAGATGGCTTAGAACCAATAGTTCATTATCTAATGGATTTTTCCGAAGGATCTGAATCCACTGAGGCATCCAAATCGCTTACACACTAGAACAGAACCTAACTCCACTTCTTTGCCGATTTCTCCTGCTGCTATCCTCTCAACAGGTCAGTCAATATCAGTAGTGGAAGAAGCAGAGTAGTCCCCTGGTCATCAGTTAGTAGTTGAATAATCCCAGTAGTGGTCCTCTTGCCTAGTGGAGTCAACCCTTAATGGACAATGATAGGCAGACCAAAGATTGCACATCGCAGTCTAAGCTTTGCGCACCGGCACAGCAGAATTTGAATCCGCTGGCTCAGATGAGTGGCTCTTGGCTTACTTCCTTGAGAAGGGCTTTCTGTAACTAAGAAATGATAATTGTTGACCCATATGTCAGGCTCAGAATAAGGAAGGGGCACGGTTAGCCAATCACCTGGCATTGGGTCAAGAATTGATCCGTATCATCTTGACTTGGTTCTGATTATTAATAATTTGAATTATAAATTATTAATTATTTAATAAAAGTATTAAAAAAAAGCCTTGCCCTCTAGTTGGTAAGGCGATCTCTCTCTAAAATTAGTTCGGCAAATCGACCGAAAAATAGAATTATCAGTGTCTTAGCACCTTTTCTTTACTCGGGAAGAAGGTGAGTAGGGCGTTTGATGGGGACCAATAGCCTTTATGGTCTTCTTTCAGCCTCCCAAGGGCAGTCAAGGCCCTATTTTCTTCGGTCTCCCGAAAAGGGTTTAGGTCATATTTTCAGGGAAGAGGTCGCGGATTCAGGTCCCTACTACACAGCAGTTAGAAACACATAGAGCAACCACGAGCACGCAGGATACTAAGATGCATGAAATTTTGACAAGAAAGAAGGGCATTCTCAGTATTGTATTTAGAAACATAGAGCAAAAAGCTGTTTGATAGAAAGTCGGATACGTTTGATAGTATGCCAAGCTGCGCTACATCCCTTTCAATTGGCCTACAGTGTCATTGTAGAGAATCCCTGCCACATCGTTATTTCCTCCATCGATATAAAATGGATCTTGCCATTTCTTCTTTTTGGTCTTTATTTATTTATATAAAAATCATCATCCCGCCGCTCCTACCAACGGACTTTTTAATTTCCCATGGAATCCGGGGGGTTTTCCTCGCAACACTGGTAGCGCTTGCTTTCCCTTGCTTGGTAATTGATCTTTGCGATCCCTTTTCTTACTTAGCTTCTCAAAAAAGGCGAAGTCCTCCTTCGCTAGTTGCAGTTTAAAAAGAAGAAGTAGGGTTAGGTGCACCCCCTCAAATAGGGGTGAGTGCCAGAGGATAATTTTTATGTAACATTTATAAGTATATCTTCATCTAATTTTACTGAAGAGTTTTTCTTCTACTGTTTTTGTCACTACCTCTGTTCTTGGTTCGTAAATTGAATCTATTTTTTTGTTTATGGAACAAATTAGTAGATTTAGTTTCAATCACACGGTTGTAAATATTTTTTTATGATTTTTATATTTGTATTATTTATGTTGTCTAATTTTTTTTTATGTTTTTAGTACAAAATCTGTAATAATTTAGTTAGTATGTGTTATTAGTAGTAAAATATAAATACTTAAACTATTATTTAACTTTGTTAAACGGACAATTTTCATTTTAGTCCTTAAATGTTGCTTCTGTTATTAATTCATCAATTCCGTTATTACTTCATCAGTTGAACGTTTTTGCAGTGGAATATATTTTTCCTTACGTTTTTTATCTTCCTAAATAATATTAAAACAAAATGACATTTAAAGTTTAATTTTTAAGACATTTATGTGAAAACATTGTTTACATCTTTCTAAACAAAATCTAAACAATATAACATTTAATTTTTCATTTTTAACACATTTTTATAAAAACAGTGTAAACAATATGTAAACAATGTATGTTATTCCCATACAATATGCAACATTAAGTTTTATATACAAAAGTATAATTAAAAAAGTGTAAATATATACAATATTTGAATATTAACGTATAGGAATATAAATAAATGTGTATATATGAGTTACAAATTTATAACAACTTATAAACATATATATATATGTGTGTTTTTATATAATTTTTAAATTTAAATTACTATTAATTAAACTATTGCATATCCGTGCATCCACTAGTATTTCTCTATAAGAAAGAAGATAAAGATATCAATCTTACATTCTTTCAAATACATATACCATATCCATTAGCAAAAAAAATACATATATCATATCAATTTCGTGCTCTTTTAATATTAAGAATATCATCTCGTTTTTTCATCAAAAGGTGTAAAGTTTTAATCCTTCATCCTTAAATTTTAAGTGAGGGAATGTTTGGTTTTTAATTTAATTTTAACATAAGGATATAATTGAAAAACTGATGTTAAAAACAAAAAAACAAAACAAAACAAAAGGGATTAGAAAAAGAGGAGAAACAAAGTAAAGTGTCGAAGGGGACATCCCGGCCATGGGGATATCAACCATTTTTAAACTTGAATGTACAAGGATTTTGCCTATAAAATTAAAACTTGGAGAATAAAGAGTCACCTACTTAAAAATTTAGGATTATGCAATATCATTAACAATTTTTAAAATTAATATATCAATCTCATATCTATTCCATCCCTTTCGCTTTCAAATTTTATTTCGAGTCCATGATTAGATTATATGGAGTTTTGAGTTTCTGTGTTATATCATTAAATCCTCTTTTTTTAGTTTTTAATTTATTTTTAGTTTTTAAAAAGAAAAGAATAAGAAAACAAAAGAGTTTTCAGAGTTAATTCAGCGATATATTTTGGTATGGCGATCCAATTCCAAACCAAACTCGTTTACGCCTTCACGGTTGGCGGGGCCGAAGGCCATAAAAATAAAATAAAAACTAATGTTATCTCAATCTATGTGTACTTGTTGAGTCATGAAAGCTTAATAGTTGTTCTTTTTTTTTTTTTTTTTTTTAGTTGATTTGGACCTCAATCGTCATTAAAATTAAATTCAAGGAAATTTTCTTTTTAAAAACGAATTGGGGGGCCAAAATGTAACATGTAACCTAGCACCTTAAACTTTTCGCTTTTTTCATAATTCACCACAAACTTTTAAGTTTTATAAATTAAATCTCAAATTTTCAACGATTATTTATCTTTTTAGATAAAATTACAAATTCTACCTCTTTAAGTACATGACTTACTAAAAATACTCATTTTAAAAAACTCTACCCTTTGACTAGTTTTAGTCTAAAAGGTAAAAAAAGGGGCTAATGTTAAGGAGTGTAAATAAAAAGGGTTCCATTTCTATGAATATTTTTAAAAATTGTCGATTTTTTTATATCTTACATTTTAAGTTTATTTAAAAAGTATACGTTCAGCTTTTGATTTAATCAAAAGTATACCTTTAGATTCTATTTAATATACAAATTCATACAAATATTTTTTTATTTGTTATTTTTAAGGGTACTTCGGTCATAATCAAGTATTAACCGATATAAGGTATGACTTTGTATATTAAATGAAATATGATGGTATACTTTTGATGAGATAAAAAACTAAAGGTATACTTTCTAATTAAACACAAAATGCAGGGTACGGAAAGGTAAATAACCCAACTTTCAAATTAGCAGCAATCAAAGCTCAATCTAATAGCTGATAGCGTTATCAAATTCATGTTTTAAGGTATGATCGCGTTTGACCTGATTTGAATCTAAAACCGCAAAGCATACAATAGTGCAACTGTGCAATTTATTCTTTTTGGGTTTGTTTATTTCCCAACTCAAGTTATGTAGCAAAAAAGTTGAATTTAAATTTTTATGAGAGACAACACTGTAACAATAGAACTTGAGTTGTGAAAAGAACAAGGCATTTAAAACTGGTACATTTCAACAAAAAAATAATAAATAAATGGATAAAAATAACATTTAACTAGTTTTAGTCTAAAAGATAAAAACATATGAGTTAATGTTAAGGGGTAAAAATAAAACGGGTTCCATTTCAAGAGATATTTTCAAAAATTATCGATCTTTTTATACCTTCAGCTTTTGATTTCATCAAAAGTATACTTTCAGATTCTATTTAACATACAATTTCATACCTTTTACCGATCAATGCTTCATTTTGATATAAAAAATGTCAAAAGTACCCTTAAATGCAAGAAAGATAAAATTTTAAAAAAACTTCAAAAAAATATATAAAAAGAGAAAATCTTCACAAAAAATTATTATTTTTTCACTTCTCGTATTCTTCTTTTAGAATTTTTTTAAGAGTTTTATTTGTTATTTTTAAGGTTACTTCGGTCATTTTTAAGGTTATAATCAAGTGTTGACCGATATAAAATATGACTCTATCTACTAAATGAAATATGAAGGTATACTATTAATGAGATAAAAAACTAAATGTATACTTTCTAATTAAACACAAAATGCAGGGTACAAAAAGGTAAATAACCCAACTTTCAAATTAGTAGCAATTAAAGCTCAATCTAATAGTTGATAACGTTATCAAATTCACATTTTATGGTATGATCGCTTTTGACATGATTTGAAACTAAAAATGAAAAAATTACAATAGTACAACTATGCAATTTATTCTTTTTGGGTATGTCTATTTCATAATTCAAGTTCTGTAGTAAAAAATTTGAATTCAAATTTTTATAAAAGAAAACACTATAATAATCAAATCATAGTTCGTGCTTCGCTATAATAATATTTTCTTTCATAAAAAATATATGTTAATTGAGAATAATTCTAAATTTATAAACCAAACGTTCACTTCACGTTTTACGGTATGATCGCGTTTGACATGATTTGAAACTAAAAATGAAAAAATTACAATAGTACAACTATACAATTTATTCTTTTTGGGTATATTTATTTCATAATTCGAGTTCTATAATAAAAAATGTTGAATTTAAATTTTTATAAAAAAAAACACTATATAATAATAAAACTTAAGTTGCGACTTAAATTGTGAAAAAAAAAAAAAACAAACCATTTAAAACTAATACCTTTTGAACAATAAATAAATAAAAATAGGGTAATAATGTGGCCGCTGGGATTCGAGCCCAGGTCTCCACGGCCACAACGTGGAATTCTCACCACTAAACTACAGCCACAAGGTTGGTCGAGCTTTTAGAATTTTTGTAATAACAGAACATTTACCATATACACACTTTCACTTTTTTTTTTTTTTTTTTTTTAAAGTGTATATTTTTTTGGGAGCTTTTATGGTAGGGCAGCCTTTTTGGCTCTACCAGTAGAGTACGTAAAATTAGCTTTGGCTTTGTAATCCAATGGTGTAAGGTAAAGGCGCATCATTGATAAAATACACCGGTCTTCACGGCATTTGTTTTCCCTCTGACTCATATTATATAATAGAGCTACTGCGAACAAAAGAAAAAAAAATAGAAAATAGAACAAGAACCCAATTACAGTAAATATAACCCAGAATTACCCTTCTAACAAACAAACAAAAAAAAAAACCAGAATTACCCGAGTTGCCTAAAGAAGAACAACATAATTGGCTTTGTGCTAGTACAACGACACTATTGGATCATTTTGTTTAAAAACGACTTGCGTTCTACTTAGATTTTCTTTTAAAAAAATTATTAAATGTTGATAGTTTCCAGTCAAGTGCTTGCCCAAAATCAAGTGCCTTTGGTTTCGTTTTCAAAAACGTTTTTCATGTTTTCCAAAAATAAAAAAATGAAAATGCTCTGGGGAAGGCGTTTGGCATGCATTTCTTGAAAAACAGAAAATGAAAACGTTTTTCATTTGTTTCCAAAAAGTGAGCAAACCTGAAAATGAGTTTGAGTCGTTTTCAGTTTCCATTTTCATTTTCTTTACCCGTCTCTTCTCCGACCCCCCCAACACCACTTGACTTGATAGTTTCCAGTCAAGTGCTTGGCCAAGATCGCTTGTTTGGTTTCGTTTTCAAAAACGTTTTTCACGTTTTCCAAAAACAAAAAAATGAAAATGCTCTGAGAAGGCGTTTGGCATGCATTTCTTGAAAAACAGAAAATGAAAACGTTTTTCATTTGTTTCCAAAAAGTGAGCAAAACTGAAAACGACTCTGAGTCGTTTTCAGTTTTCATTTTCATTTGCTTTGCCCGTCTCTTCTCCAACTGCCGACTGCCCCCCACTCTTCTCCGATCTCCCTCGACTCCCCCTCCCTCCGACCTCGCTGCCCCTAACCACCCCCCTCCTCATCCGATTTCCAAAATTATTCCTCCGAAACTCATTTCTTATGTATATAAATGTGTATTTAATATATTTAATATAATCACTTATTTAATATATTATTATTTTAAATATTATTTCATGTTTTTAAAAATTAAACCATGAAATACAATTTCAGTTTTTTTAAAATTGAAAACAATCTCATAATAAAACTACCAAACACATTTTCAGAAATGATTTTAAAATGAAAATAAAAAACAAAATTATTTTAGAACGAATTCCAAACGCACAAGTATCTCCCATTTTGTGCAGTAAAAGTTTCACCGGAGAATATGTGACAGATCATGTCGGTGCCGGAGAAGAAGGAACTCAGATTTGTGGGACGATAAAGTAAAAAGAGACGACTTGAACGAAAATAAGGCATTTTTCCGGAGAAAATGGGGCAGATCACATCGGCGTCAAAGAAAAAGCAACAAACCAAACTCTGTGCCGATGAAGTAATAGAAGACCAGATTAGCGGTGGGGCCCATGTCGCATACATCCACGATGGAGCATTTCTCTTTTTCTTTTTGAATTATTCAGTGAGTCCTACCGTAATTAATAAAGTCAGAGCACTCTCAATCTCATGCGAAAAAGTTAAAAATTTATATTAAAACAACGAAGTATTTTTAACCACGTGATTTCAAATGTGTGGTTAATGAATTTAAATTATAATTTAAATTTATTTTTTATTTATGTATATTTTTTTAAAAAATATAATAAAATGAATTATAAATTATAATTTAAATTATGGTATGAAAATTCATACTAAACACTCAAGTATAACTTGCTCTACTGATATTACATATTCACCTGACCTACCATAAATTGTGCCTATTTTTATGGGAAAAATATATTTTTAATAGAAACACATACATATATGTATATAAGTATGTGTACATATGTGTGTGTATGTATACATTTTAAATGACGCACGTTTTAAATGACGCATACGTTTTAAATGACGCATACATAAGGATACTTTTGCTAAATAAGTAACACTTTTCAAGTTTAAACTGCGTGTTTTCGCTCTTTACAAGAAAAGAAAATATTTTCAAGTAGAAAAGAAAACATAAATTCTAGGTGCAGCGGCGACAAGGATAAATGCGATTTTTTTTTTTTTTTTTTTTTGTTGCTAAATAAGGATAAAGGCGAATTTATAACTTATTTAATATACATATTTATTTAAATACGACCAGATAGAACAGATCGAATATCTACTTTCCAATTCAAGCAAGATAAATAAATTTAAAAAAAAGCTACTCTCGAAATCCAAATATTATACAATTTCCCATTTTTTTGTTTTGTTTTTATAGTTGAAACAAAAATAAATTCCAGCAGATTTCAAATATCTACTTTAAAATTAAATTTAAAAAAATCTACTTTCAAAACCCGAAGATAATACAATTCCCGAACTCGATCGTATAAGAGTTTTTTTTCTTCTTCTTTTGGATAACTGAAACAAAAATAAATATAGTAATACAATTCCCGAACTCGATCGTATAAGAGTTTTTTTTTTCTTCTTTTGGATAACTGAAACAAAAATAAAAATATAGTAATATCCGTCGTCAAAAGTATTTTTTTCCAACCATGTGAACATCACCAGAACTCGCAATAGCATCATTAGTTTGGATAAAGATTCACTTATAATTTACAAAATTGAGAATACAGGAAAGGACTTTAAGGATACGAGGATGAACACCTGAACAAGTTTAACCAAAAATCTTCTGGCACTTAAATTACATAAAAAAAAAAAAAAAAAAAAAAAACAAGTGTTTCCTTGCCGCAGTAAATTTTATATTTTCAAGGACATTTCTATTTCAATAAAACTTAAAAAAATAAAAAAATTGCTTTTGTCAGTCTATAATTTATCAGTTCCTTTGACATGGGGGCATAACAAAATCGCCTTGTCTCCAATGACAACGACAGTTAACTCAGAGGAACCCATTTGAGTTCTATGTGGTCCACATTTAGGTCCCACTCATCCCCCATCAAAACTTCGTTAACAATTTCTTGTATGAAGCAGCTCTGAACTTCCAAAAACTAAAGCTGCCCACAATCAAAGTTAGAGATTTTGCCAAAATCCATGATCTCTATAGCAATTATAAGTCTCAACCTTGTCAAGGGCTGGCCTTGGGAGGACTGGAAACTCCATTTTGCACTTGTTCCGGAGCAGAAGGTTTTTTAGGTGATTTTCTCAAGAAGCTTTTGACATATAGGGAACCGAAGACAACGACCTGATGAATCGACCAAAAGTAACGTTGTTAGGAATGATCATGTTCCGAATTATGCGTAAGAAAAGATTAAGGTTGAGACTTACTGCTCCAATCCACTGTTCCCAGCTGAGAGGATGGGAAAACCACATGCATGACAGCAGTATGCTCGCCAACTACACCACCAGAGAGAGAATAACAAGTCATCATTTGTAATCATCAAAAGCAAAGTCGATCCAAGAAACGGTAAAATAGTTGTCCTGAAGAGTTAAGAGAGTACCTGTCTTGTGGTCATTATCGTCGCGAATGTAAGAGCGCCAAATGTTCGGATGGTGTAAGAAATGAAGAACTGACTAGCTGTTGCAACCTGCAACAAACATCACTAGTAAATGATTGTTGTATGGGTGCTAGTCAATGGAATTATGAGGTAAAATAAAAAGATCACTCACAGTGGAAAGCAACATAATGTCAAGGAAACAATCATTATGACGAGCAACAAATTCTATTGCTGGCAGTAAATGGCCTTGTAATATTAGACCTAAAGAGTAGCATAAGAAAAATACACATTACGAAAGTGCAACAAGAACAAACTAAATAAGTTAAAAGACAAAAGGAAATGGCAATAAGGAGCTAACCGGTCAAGCTAAGAATACAAGAACACAGTGTTGTATAGAAAATTTGATTGTGTATCTCCATGTCGTAGCCTTTAAATAGTTTATCTTGGAATGTACTTGTAAAGCCATCAAACCTGTGAGACATACTTATGAAAATCTGATTGCAAGAAAACAATAATAAACTTTTTTTCAATTGAACATGTGCACAAAATTGACATTAGTCACAAAAAAATCTCCGCCTAGTTAAACTAAGGGTGAAAAAAAAAATGTAACTTTGTTTTTCATTCGTTAAACATACTGAAAATTTAACAATCAAGCTATAGGAGTTTAACTGGTCTAACAGACGAGAAGTCAACAACAAAGCACAAGACATGAAATTCAAGGGCACACCTTAATCAATTTAAATAAACTCGTAAATATCAAATCATAAAGAACAAAAGACATAATAATTTGTGACGAACTAATTTTTAATCAAATAATGAGAGATGAGTTTCGAGCTAATACCCAAGATAACCAACCATCAGTGAAACTCCCCAAACAGTATTCTCCCTTCCTCTACCATATGGACTAATCTCAGATCCTGCCTACAATGAGAATTACAACAAGATCAGTTCAGCACCTATGTGGGAGTGTTGCTTACAAGTTCTTCAGCATCATCAAGACATCAGCAAAATAATCCTTAAACAAGAGTCTCATCCATAAATATGGGACCTTTTAAAAAAAGCAATTTTTTTTTGCCCTTTGGAAAGTTATCTATCGACTTATGAAGGGACATACTTGTGAAGGTGCAGTTATTGTTGAAGCTTAGAAGTCCATGGAACTGTGGCCATATTTCATATAGCGGCATGGTCAGTGCAGTTACTCCAAAACATTACTTATTTCTTCCTAAAATAAAGAGATTGTAGAACTATCGAATAGAGATAGAAAGATAAAGCAAGCACAAACAGGTAGAGGGAATAGAAACCGCATCATTAGTGTGGAAGGCTAGGGGTTTTAGTCGATGTTGATTCATCATTTTTAAAATCTCTAATTCAAAACCAAACATGAAACTTGGGTTTCACTCCTTTATGATTGTGACAAGCAACCAAACTTTTGAATTTGCAACTGACAGAAGAGATTTCAGTAGTCTACAGGAAACTATTGAAATAGAGACAAATTTAATCACTCTTTTATCACAAACCATCATGCTTTACAAAAAGCATCAGAAATAATCCATGAACAATCATGGAAATCCTGTATTTAACAAACTATCATTCACAGCCAATTCAGTATCCATGACTCTACTCACTAGAACACTTGTTTCAAAACACTCTGGTTGTTTCAGCTGTTCTCACATGTATTAATATAAAAAGAAAATCAATCCATAATTATCAATTTTTTATGCTTTAAAAATATTCACAATTCAATATTCAATCATTCACATGGATGTGCCTGTGCCTGAGGCCCTGTTTGGAGAAGCAACGGGATTTCATTGAGATCAGAGACAAAGGCCATAATTATTACCGGATATAAAATAAATATTGAACAACCCACGGTCACTAGAAAAGCCAAAAAGTAGTCATGTCCCTTGTATTTCTTCTGCATGATTATAGTTCCCCATACCTGCACGTAGAAGAACATAACGTTAGCCAACCAATGAACACCTACTTAATACACTCCTTGTAAGAACAAAACAGTATCTTTCACAACAATGATGAAAGATACAAAATCACTGCACATCCAAAGCTTAGACTAACAAAAGTTTTTAATAACAAAAAGAAGTTACATAGCCGATATATACGAACTATATAGGCGAAAAGATCCAGCAACTACTCCAGTTCTTAATTTATTAGAGAAGCAAAAGTGCACGTTTGAAATAGTCTGAGACAAGCAAAACAATAGATAAAAGAAAGCAACTGGGCATGGTAACTGAACAGATCTCCTCATAGCTAGACAGTCAAATAAGAGTTTGGTCATGCAAAGTTTTAAAGTAACGACATATGCTGAAAAAGTAGTGGAAACGGTCAATCACATAGGTTTATCTTACCATAACAGGAATCATTTTTGCACATTTTGCTAGTGTCTGAACAGGGAAGCTGACATATTTGAGGGCCTAGAACAAAAACGTCTCATCACCGAAGTGTACCGAAAATATGGAACAACTCAACTAGCAATCTGCAAATAAATGTCCCTTACATAAGAGCACCAAAAGTGGAGACAGCTTTACCTCATATTGGCATGTTGTGGTTAATATGTTTGATACTGATACAAGGCAGTATTTATAAACTGGAGCAACGGGATGCAACGCCTTTTTACTTGCCTGAACAAGACAAGCACAAAGAGAATGAATGTTTTCAGACAAAAGTCTAGCAACAATTCACGCAGCCACACCAAAGAAATGATTTATAAATTGCGATAAGAATTTCAGTAAGAAAAGTTGTAATGCTTTGAATGAGACATACCAACAAAAAACAAGCAGAGACAGCAGAAGTTGAGATACGGTTACAGAAAACAAGAAATAGTGAGTATTTAAAGTATTCCTGGTTTATCCCATATGGATTTCTCATGATCTTCTCCTGCAAGAAACAAACTCCAAATTAACTCCGGGAAAAATAAACCAACTTGAACACCAAGCTCAAATTCAAATTAAAAAAAAAAAAAAAAAGGTATGGAACTTTAACAAATAAAACAGTATGAATAACAAAGGGGACCTTGGATTAAACAATACCATTGTTTTGAACTCTTATGAAACTTTAAAGACCAGAAATAACAAACAAAAAAAAAAAAAAAAAAAAAAAAAAAAAAAACAATGTCACGATAACAGAACGCTTTCCAATCAATCTCTCACTTTCATACAACTAACTGAAAATCCGAAATAATAAATGATAATAAAAAAAATCCTATTGACAAAACTAACTGCCGGTGAATGTGATTCAATAATTAGTCCTAAAACACAATGTTTCTCACTTTGCAGAACCCACCAAAAAAATAAAAAATAAAATAAAAAGATTTATAGGCACGAGAATAAATCATTCAAGCCAAAAACTGACAGGAGAGAAATCAGCATCTCAAACATCAATATCAACAAAAGGAATTCCCAGCTAGGAAAAAAAAAATTGTTGCTTTATTTTTTACCTGCAAAACACCATAAGTGACGAGGGTGGTCATGATTCCCGCGACAGCGAAAGCGCCTTTCCATAGCTTGTTCTCCTTCCAACCACCAGCCAACGACGGCTCCGCCATAGCCCCTTCCTTCCTCCACAATCCGCACGAAAACCGATAACTCCACCGCCCAAAAATCCTGGACAGAGAAAGAGGAGAAAAAGTCCGCGATTCTCTTCTCACGGTAAAGACAACGACCCCGAAACGACGCCGTCCAGCAGCAACGGCAGAGATGTCCGTACGCTCGCCGGAAAAAACCTCGCTGAAATTGGGGATCAGAGGAGGGAGGTGAAATAGTGAGTCGTTAAGGGGATACGTGGAGCAATAGGATTGGTGAGAGTGGCTAGAGTCTAGAGAGAGAAAGAGAGAGAGAGAGAGAGAGAGAGAGAGAGAGAGAATAAGAGCAGTCGGAGTTAGAGTCGCCACCAGAGTCTCGGCGGTTTTTTCTGAGTGCCCTTTTTTTTGGCTTTTGAACCCGCTTTCTCTCCCTAGACTCTCTACATCAGGGATTTGAAAAAAATTTAGAATAAATGAAAAGTGATGCCACGTCTACGGTCAGCGACCCCACGAGGGCCTGGCGTTGCTTCACCGGGATTAGTTGGTACGACAGGAGAGAGAGAGAGAAGAGGGGGACCAATTCAACACTTCAAACTTGATCATGCTTTACGCGGTTTATTATGATGCATGTACATGTCTCTTCACTTATGAATATCTTCTCCATCTATGCTGCGTTTAGCATTATTTTTCACTTTTAAAATCAATTTTTGTTTATAACAAAAGTTAATTTGTTCAGTAAAATTTTTTAAAAGTATTTTTTTAAAAATTTTTGTGCCGCCACCAGCTCAAAAATAATTTTAGTTTTTAAATTATACATAAATCACAATAATATAATTAATAAAATATTTATAATACTCATAATACTTATAATAAAATTTATAATTTATAATTTTTTCAATATAAAATTTAAACTCGTAATATAATATAATATAATAATACAATAATATAATATAACATAATATAATATAGTAGTA